>NW_027254476.1:0-246956 GCF_044704955.1 Pristiophorus japonicus | reverse complement strand
GTCTCTCTCTCTGTCAGTGTCTCTCTCTCTCTCTCTCTCTGTCAGTGTCTCTCTCTCTCTCTCTCTGTCAGTGTCTCTCTCTCTCTCTCTCTGTCAGTGTCTCTCTCTCTCTCTCTCTCTGTCAGTGTCTCTCTCTCTCTCTCTCTGTCAGTGTCTCTCTCTCTCTCTGTCAGTCTCTCTCTCTCTCTCTCTCTGTCAGTGTCTCTCTCTCTCTCTCTCTGTCAGTATCTCTCTCTCTGTCAGTGTCTCTCTCTCTCTCTCTCTGTCAGTGTCTCTCTCTCTCTCTCTCTGTCAGTGTCACTCTCTCTCTCTCTGTCAGTGTCTCTCTCTCTCTGTCAGTCTCTCTCTCTCTCTCTCTCTCTGTCAGTGTCTCTCTCTCTCTCTCTCTGTCAGTGTCTCTCTCTCTCTCTCTGTCAGTGTCTCTCTCTCTCTCTCTCTCTGTCAGTGTCTCTCTCTCTCTCTCTGTCAGTGTCTCTCTCTCTCTCTCTCTGTCAGTGTCTCTCTCTCTCTCTCTCTGTCAGTATCTCTCTCTCTGTCAGTGTCTCTCTCTCTCTCTCTCTGTCAGTGTCTCTCTCTCTCTCTCTGTCAGTCTCTCTCTCTCTCTCTCTCTGTCAGTGTCTCTCTCTCTCTCTCTCTGTCAGTATCTCTCTCTCTGTCAGTGTCTCTCTCTCTCTCTCTCTGTCAGTGTCTCTCTCTCTCTCTCTCTCTGTCAGTGTCACTCTCTCTCTCTCTGTCAGTGTCTCTCTCTCTCTGTCAGTCTCTCTCTCTCTCTCTCTCTCTGTCAGTGTCTCTCTCTCTCTCTCTCTGTCAGTGTCTCTCTCTCTCTCTCTGTCAGTGTCTCTCTCTCTCTCTCTCTCTGTCAGTGTCTCTCTCTCTCTCTCTGTCAGTGTCTCTCTCTCTCTCTCTCTCTGTCAGTGTCTCTCTCTCTCTCTCTCTGTCAGTGTCTCTCTCTCTCTCTGTCAGTCTCTCTCTCTCTCTCTCTCTGTCAGTGTCTCTCTCTCTCTCTCTCTGTCAGTATCTCTCTCTCTGTCAGTGTCTCTCTCTCTCTCTCTCTGTCAGTGTCTCTCTCTCTCTCTCTCTCTGTCAGTGTCACTCTCTCTCTCTCTGTCAGTGTCTCTCTCTCTCTGTCAGTCTCTCTCTCTCTCTCTCTCTCTGTCAGTGTCTCTCTCTCTCTCTCTCTGTCAGTGTCTCTCTCTCTCTCTCTGTCAGTGTCTCTCTCTCTCTCTCTCTCTGTCAGTGTCTCTCTCTCTCTCTCTGTCAGTGTCTCTCTCTCTCTCTCTCTCTTGTCAGTGTCTCTCTCTCTCTCTCTCTGTCAGTGTCTCTCTCTCTCTCTCTCTGTCAGTGTCTCTCTCTCTCTCTCTCTGTCAGTGTCTCTCTCTCTCTCTGTCAGTCTCTCTCTCTCTCTCTCTCTGTCAGTGTCTCTCTCTCTCTCTCTCTGTCAGTATCTCTCTCTCTGTCAGTGTCTCTCTCTCTCTCTCTCTGTCAGTGTCTCTCTCTCTCTCTCTCTCTGTCAGTGTCACTCTCTCTCTCTCTGTCAGTGTCTCTCTCTCTCTGTCAGTCTCTCTCTCTCTCTCTCTCTCTGTCAGTGTCTCTCTCTCTCTCTCTCTGTCAGTGTCTCTCTCTCTCTCTCTCTGTCAGTGTCTCTCTCTCTCTCTGTCAGTATCTCTCTCTCTGTCAGTGTCTCTCTCTCTCTCTCTCTGTCAGTGTCTCTCTCTCTCTCTCTCTCTGTCAGTGTCACTCTCTCTCTCTCTGTCAGTGTCTCTCTCTCTCTGTCAGTCTCTCTCTCTCTCTCTCTCTGTCAGTGTCTCTCTCTCTCTCTCTCTGTCAGTGTCTCTCTCTCTCTCTCTCTGTCAGTGTCTCTCTCTCTCTCTGTCAGTATCTCTCTCTCTGTCAGTGTCTCTCTCTCTCTCTCTCTGTCAGTGTCTCTCTCTCTCTCTCTCTCTGTCAGTGTCACTCTCTCTCTCTCTGTCAGTGTCTCTCTCTCTCTGTCAGTCTCTCTCTCTCTCTCTCTCTCTGTCAGTGTCTCTCTCTCTCTCTCTCTGTCAGTGTCTCTCTCTCTCTCTGTCAGTGTCTCTCTCTCTCTCTCTGTCAGTGTCTCTCTCTCTCTGTCAGTGTCTCTCTCTCTCTGTCAGTATCTCTCTCTCTGTCAGTGTCTCTCTCTCTCTCTCTCTGTCAGTGTCTCTCTCTCTCTCTCTCTCTGTCAGTGTCACTTTCTCTCTCTCTGTCAGTGTCTCTCTCTCTCTGTCAGTCTCTCTCTCTCTCTCTCTCTCTGTCAGTGTCTCTCTCTCTCTCTCTCTGTCAGTGTCTCTCTCTCTCTCTCTCTGTCAGTGTCTCTCTCTCTCTGTCAGTGTCTCTCTCTCTCTCTCTCTCTGTCAGTGTCTCTCTCTCTCTCTCTCTCTCTGTCAGTGTCTCTCTCTCTCTCTCTGTCAGTCTCTCTCTCTCTCTCTCTCTGTCAGTATCTCTCTCTCTCTCTCTCTCTCTGGGTGACATCATTAAAACATGGCCGCCAGGGGCGGTGACATCATTAAAACATGGCCGCCACGGGCGGTGACCATTAAACATGGCCGCCAGGGGCGGTGACATCATTAAAACATGGCCGCCAGGGGCAGTGACATCATTAAAACATGGCCACCAGGGGCAGTGACATCATTAAAACATGGCCGCCAGGGGCGGTGACATCATTAAAACATGGCCGCCACGGGCGGTGACCATTAAACATGGCCGCCAGGGGCGGTGACATCATTAAAACATGGCCGCCACGGGCGGTGACATCATTAAAACATGGCCACCAGGGGCAGTGACATCATTAAAACATGGCCACCAGGGGCAGTGACATCATTAAAACATGGCCGTCAGGGGCGGTGACATCATTAAAACATGGCCGCCACGGGCAGTGACCATTAAAACAGACAGTGTGGCAATCCCTCAGTACTGTCCCTCCGACAGTGCGGGGCTCCCTCAGTACTGTCCCTCCGACAGTGCGGCACTCCCTCAGTACTGTCCCTCCGACAGTGCGGGGCTCCCTCAGTACTGTCCCTCCGACAGTGCGGCACTCCCTCAGTACTGTCCCTCCGACAGTGCGGCACTCCCTCAGTACTGTCCCTCCGACAGTGCGGCACTCCCTCAGTACTGTCCCTCCGACAGTGAGGCGCTCCCTCAGTACTGCCCCTCCGACAGTGCGGCACTCCCTCAGTACTGCCCCTCCGACAGTGCGGCACTCCCTCAGTACTGTCCCTCCGACAGTGCGGGGCTCCCTCAGTACTGTCCCTCCGACAGTGCGGCACTCCCTCAGTACTGTCCCTCCGACAGTGCGGCACTCCCTCAGTACTGTCCCTCCGACAGTGCGGCACTCCCTCAGTACTGTCCCTCCGACAGTGAGGCGCTCCCTCAGTACTGCCCCTCCGACAGTGCGGCACTCCCTCAGTACTGCCCCTCCGACAGTGCGGCACTCCCTCAGTACTGTCCCTCCGACAGTGCGGCACTCCCTCAGTACTGTCCCTCCGACAGTGCGGCACTCCCTCAGTACTGTCCCTCCGACAGTGCGGCACTACCTCAGTACTGTCCCTCCGACAGTGCAGCACTCCCTCAGTACTGCCCCTCCGACAGTGCGGCACTCCCTCAGTATTGTCCCTCCGACAGTGCAGCACTCCCTCAGTACTGCCCCTCCGACAGTGCGGCACTCCCTCAGTACTGTCCCTCCGACAGTGCGGCACTCCCTCAGTACTGTCCCTCCGACAGTGCGGCACTCCCTCAGTACTGTCCCTCCGACAGTGCGGCACTCCCTCAGTACTGCCCCTCCGACAGTGCAGGGCTCCCTCAGTACTGCCCCTCCGACAGTGCGGCGCTCCCTCAGTACTGCCCCTCCGACAGTGCGGCACTCCCTCCGTACTGCCCCTCCGACAGTGCGGCACTCCCTCAGTACTGCCCCTCCGACAGTGCGGCACTCCCTCAGTACTGCCCCTCCGACAGTGCAGGGCTCCCTCAGTACTGCCCCTCCGACAGTGCGGTGCTCCCTCAGTACTGCCCCTCCGACAGTGCGGCACTCCCTCAGTACTCCCTCAGTAGGACTCAGAGAGGGAGTGGATTGTGCGTGAGGGAGGGGGAGAGAGGAATGTGTGTGGGGGAGGGGGAGAGAGGAATGTGTGTGTGAGGGAGGGGGAGAGAGGAGTGTGTGTGAGGCTCCCTATGCTGGAAGAGCCATTGTGAGTGTGAAGCCCCCCATGGTTCATATGCTGATGTGAGTGAGAGGCCCCCACGGTGGAAGACCTAGAGTGTGAGGCCTCTCATGGTGGAAGAGCTGGAGTGCAATGCTCCCCCCCCATGGAGGAATAGCCGGTGTGTGAGGCCTCCCATGGTGGAAGTGCCGGTGTGTGAGTCCCCCCATGGTGGAAGAGCCGGTGTGTGAGGCCCCCAATGGTGTAATAGCCATTGTGTCAGGCCCCCATGGTGGAAGAGCAGGTGTGTGAGACCCCGCTTGGTGGCAGGACTGGAGTGTGAGGCCCCCCTCATGGTGGAAGAGCTGCAGTGTGAGGCCCACCATGGTGGAAGAACTGGTGTGTTGGGCTCCCCATGGTGGAAGAGCTGGTGTGTGAGGCCCCACATGTTGGACGAGCTGATGTGTGTAAGGCCCCCCATGGTGGAAGAGCTGATGCATGTGTGAGGCCCCCATGGTGGAAGAGCTGGAGTGTGAGGCCCCCAATGGTTGTTGAGCTGAAGTGTGAGGCCCCCCAAGTGGAAGAGCCGTTGTGTGAGGTTCCCCATGGTGGAAGAGCTGGAGTGTGAGGCCCCCCATGGTTGAAGAGCTGGAGTGTGAGGCCCACCAGGGTGGAAGAGCCGTTGTGTGAGGTTCTCCATGGTTGAAGAGCTGGAGTGTGAGGCCCCCCATGGTGGAAGAGCCGTTGTGTGAGGTTCCCCATGGTGGAAGAGCTGGAGTGTAAGGCCCACCATGGTGGAAGAGCTGATGTGTTTCAGGCCCCAAATTTTGGACGAGCCATTGTGTGAGGTTCCCCATGGTGGAAGAGCTGATGTGTGTGTGTGGACCCCCATGGTGGAAGAGCCAGAGTGTGAGGCCCCCCATGGTGGAAGAGCTGCAGTATGAGGCCCACCATGGTGGAAGAGCTGATGTGTGTGTGTGGACCCCCATGGTGGAAGAGCCCGAGTGTGAGGCCTCCATGGTGGAAGAGCTGGAGTGCGAGGCTACCCATGATGGAAGAGCTGGATTGTGAGGCCCCCATGGTGGAAGAGCTGGAGTGCGAGGCCCCCCATGATGGAAGAGCTGGACTGTGTGCCCCCTCATGGTTGAAGAGCTGGTGTGTGAGGCCCCCCATGGTGGAAGAGCCAGTATGTGATGACCCTCATGATGGAAGAACCGGAGTGTGAGGCCACCCATTGTGGAAGAGCTTTAGTGTGCGGACCGCCATGGTGGAAGAGCTGGAGTGTGAGGACCCCATGGTGGAAGAGCTGGAGTGTGAGGCCCCCCATGTTTGAAGAGCTGGCGTGTGTGCCCCCCTCCCCATGGTGGAAGAGCCGGAGTGTGAGGACACCATGTGGAAGAGCTGGAGTGTGAGGCCTCCCATGGTGGAAGAGCTTTAGTGTGAGGACCACCATGGTGGAAGAGCCGGAGTGTGAGGCCCCCATGGTGGAAGAGCTGGCGTGTGAGGCCCACCATGGTGGAAGAGCTGATGTGTGTGTGTGGACCCCCATGGTGGAAGAGCCGGAGTGTGAGGCCCCCCATGGTGGAAGAGCTGGAGTGTGAGGCCCCTCATGGTGGAAGAGCTGGCGTGTGTACCCTCCCCATGGTGGAAGAACCGGAGTGTGAGGCCACCCATTGTGGAAGAGCTGGAGTGTGAGGCCCCCCATGGTGGAAGAGCTGGCGTGTGTTCCCTCCCCATGATGGAAGAACCGGAGTGTGAGGCCACCCATTGTGGAAGAGCTGGAGTGTGAGGCCCCCCATGGTGGAAGAGCTGGCGTGTGTTCCCTCCCCATGATGGAAGAACCGGAGTGTGAGGCCACCCATTGTGGAAGAGCTTTAGTGTGAGGACCGCCATGCTGGAAGAGCTGGAGTGTGAGGCCCCCATGGTGGAAGAGCTGGCGTGTGCGGCCTCCCATGGTGCAAGAGCTCCCCCTCCCCGCACACATCCTGTTGTCACAGACAGGAGGGCGGGGCCTGCGCCGTGACATCATCAAGTCCCCTCCTCTCCCCGCCCCCACTGCACGTGGGCCCCCGGGCGCCCACCCGGTGATGTGGAGCGCAGGCTGCAGGGTGAGAGGTCAGTGCCAGCGGGGGATAGAAACAGAGAAACACAGTAAATAGGTGCAGGAGTCGACCATTCGGCCCTTCGAGCCTGCACCACCATTCAATCAGATCATGGCTGATCATTGCACGGGGTGGTTTGCAGGGGGTCAGCTTTCCCTTCTGACCTTGTATGAGTGGTTCCCAATCGCTCCCACACCCTTGCTTCTAGACACTGGAATTATGAAGGGACTGTGACAGACCTGGACAGACAATCGGTTTCAAGGCAGGAAGCAGGTCTGGCTTTATTGTGTTTAACAAGAAGTAAAAGGCAGACCTTTAATAAGACACACAGACCGATACACACTGAGGGGCACAACACATTGAATAAATTGTCCAATTACAGCCTGTGGGGAAAAGAATACAGCTTCAACTCTCAATGGGGTAAAGAGGAGAATGCAGATACATAAAAACAAGTTATCCCAGCCTCCCCCCTCCCAATTCCCCTGACTAACTAAGTGATAGCTCTGGGGGTTCAGGGGCCATGCTCACCAATCCCTTTAGACAGTTGCCGGTGAATCGCGGTTTCGGGGTTCGCTGCACTTGACCTTCTCGGCGAGCCGTACCCCGGACGGAGGAGAGGACTTCGGACTGCGGAGTCTTCGGTTGGGGTGAGTCCGTTGATGCGCTAAGTTGCGTTTTGGATGTATGGGGTAAGGACCCACTTTCTTTGGTTAGGAATAGTTTTAGTTAGTCCCGTTTGGTAATTTCTCCCCCGCTGGGCCGTTCAGAAGTTGATTGTAGAGCGGTTCTCAGTTTGGTTCCTGACAACCTTCTGTTTCGTGGGCCGCGTAATCGGTCAGTTCTTGATCAGTTCTGGTAGTTTCCTTCTCTGTTCCATTTCTTCACTGCAGAGGAAGCAGGCTGTCTGTGTCTGTGTCTGTGTTCCAGTCTGTGTCTGTGCTCCAGTCTGTGTCTGTGTTCCAGTCTGTGTCTGTGTTCCAGTCTGTGTCTGTGTTCCAGTCTGTGTCTGTGTCTGTGTTCCAGTCTGTGTCTGTGTTCCAGTCTGTGTCCGTGTTCCAGTCTGTGTCCGTGTTCCAGTCTGTGTCTGTGTTCCAGTCTGTGTCTGTGTTCCAGTCTGTGTCTGTGTTCCAGTCTGTGTTTGTGTTCCAGTCTGTGTCTGTGTTCCAGTCTGTGTCCTTGTTCCAGTCTGTGTCTGTGTTCCAGTCTGTGTCTGTGTTCCAGTCTGTGTCTGTGTTCCAGTCTGTGTTTGTGTTCCAGTCTGTGTCTGTGTTCCAGTCTGTGTCCTTGTTCCAGTCTGTGTCCGTGTTCCAGTCTGTGTCTGTGTTCCAGTCTGTGTCTGTGTTCCAGTCTGTGTCTGTGTTCCAGTCTGTGTCCTTGTTCCAGTCTGTGTCTGTGTTCCAGTCTGTGTCTGTGTTCCAGTCTGTGTCCTTGTTCCAGTCTGTGTCTGTGTTCCAGTCTGTGTCCGTGTTCCAGTCCGTGTCTGTGTTCCAGTCCGTGTCTGTGTTCCAGTCTGTGTCTGTGTTCCAGTCTGTGTCTGTGTTCCAGTCTGTGTCCTTGTTCCAGTCTGTGTCTGTGTTCCAGTCTGTGTCTGTGTTCCAGTCTGTGTCTGTGTTCCAGTCTGTGTCCTTGTTCCAGTCTGTGTCTGTGTTCCAGTCTGTGTCCTTGTTCCAGTCTGTGTCTGTGTTCGAGTCTGTGTCCTTGTTCCAGTCTGTGTCTGTGTTCCAGTCTGTGTCCTTGTTCCAGTCTGTGTCTGTGTTCCAGTCTGTGTCCTTGTTCCAGTCTGTGTCTGTGTTCCAGTCTGTGCCTGTGTTCCAGTCTGTGTCCTTGTTCCAGTCTGTGTCTGTGTTCCAGTCTGTGTCTGTGTTCCAGTCTGTGTCCTTGTTCCAGTCTGTGTCTGTGTTCCAGTCTGTGTCCTTGTTCCAGTCTGTGTCTGTGTTCCAGTCTGTGTCCTTGTTCCAGTCTGTGTCTGTGTTCCAGTCTGTGTCCTTGTTCCAGTCTGTGTCTGTGTTCCAGTCTGTGTCTGTGTTCCAGTCTGTGTCTGTGTTGTTCCAGTCTGTGTCTGTGTTCCAGTCTGTGTCCTTGTTCCAGTCTGTGTCTGTGTTCCAGTCTGTGTCCTTGTTCCAGTCTGTGTCTGTGTTCCAGTCTGTGTCCTTGTTCCAGTCTGTGTCTGTGTTCCAGTCTGTGTCCTTGTTCCAGTCTGTGTCTATGTTCCAGTCTGTGTCTGTGTTCCAGTCTGTGTCTGTGTTCCAGTCTGTGTCTGTGTTCCAGTCTGTGTCCTTGTTCCAGTCTGTGTCTGTGTTCCAGTCTGTGTCCTTGTTCCAGTCTGTGTCTATGTTCCAGTCTGTGTCTGTGTTCCAGTCTGTGTACTTGTTCCAGTCTGTGTCTGTGTTCCAGTCTGTGTCCTTGTTCCAGTCTGTGTCTGTGTTCCAGTCTGTGTCCTTGTTCCAGTCTGTGTCTGTGTTCAAGTCTGTGCCTGTGTTCCAGTCTGTGTCCTTGTTCCAGTCTGTGTTCTGTTAGTTTTTCCTTGTAAAACTGGGGGATAGATATATCCCCCAAAAAAGGCTCCGTTATCTCCCATCAAACCTCTTGGGCTCTGTTTAAACTGTTCTGTCCATTGATTTTCAAATGTCTCCTTTGTCAGCAGTCACTTGATTCGGGTGTGAGAATGTTCTCTCACTGGGTTTGCATTGTTTGAGGATTGTCCAGTTTCCTGACCATGATTTCCATTGAGCTTGATCGGGTAATTCGATTATCTTTTAGGGGGTGAATAGTTCCCCAGACAGTCTGGGAACCTTAATACACGAGTTTGTTTCACAGAGGTTGGCCCCACCTCCTGTATTCGGGAACTCTTTTACGCAGCCAAAATGTTGTAGAATCTTAAAATTGATCTGTTCCTTCCCCGAGATGTTTCGGGGATCTCAGGCTTCTGTAATTTAGGTCCATTTTCAATTCTCTTTCCCATGAGTCCTAACACTGGGGGTGGGGGGGGTCTCCATGAATGTATTCCCCTTTTATCCCCCGCAATCTTCATCTGCCCCTTTAAACTTATTATAAAAGCCCAGAAAGGGATTCTTCTCCTCTGCAGGGGAAAGGTACCAGGAATCTTAGTGAGATATTGTTAAATTCTACATCTGTCAGTGTCTCTCTCTCTCCCTCTGTCAGTGTCTCTCTCTCTCTCTCTCTCTCTCTGTCAGTGTCTCTCTCTCTCTCTCTGTCAGTGTCTCTCTCTCTCTCTCTCTGTCAGTGTCTCTCTCTCTCTCTCTCTGTCAGTGTCTCTCTCTGTCAGTGTCTCTCTCTCTCTCTCTCTGTCAGTGTCTCTCTCTCTCTGTCAGTGTGTCTCTCTCTCTCTCTCTCTGTCAGTCTCTCCCTCTCTCTCTCTCTCTGTCAGTGTCTCTCTCTCTCTCTCTGTCAGTGTCTCTCTCTCTCTCTGTCAATGTCTCTCTCTCTCTCTCTCTCTCTGTCAGTGTCTCTCTCTCTCTCTGTCAGTGTCTCTCTCTCTCTCTCTCTGTCAGTGTCTCTCTCTCTCTGTCAGTGTCTCTCTCTCTCTCTCTCTCTGTCAGTGTCTCTCTCTCTCTGTCAGTCTCTCTCTCTCTCTGTCAGTGTCTCTCTCTCTCTCTCTGTCAGTGTCTCTCTCTCTGTCAATCTCTCTCTCTCTCTCTCTCTGTCAGTGTCTCTCTCTCTCTCTCTCTGTCAGTGTCTCTCTCTCTCTCTCTCTGTCAGTGTCTCTCTCTCTCTCTCTGTCAGTGTCTCTCTCTCTCTCTCTCTGTCAGTGTCTCTCTCTCTCTCTCTCTGTCAGTGTCTCTCTCTCTCTCTCTCTGTCAGTGTCTCTCTCTCTGTCAGTGTCTCTCTCTCTCTCTCTGTCAGTGTCTCTCTCTCTCTCTCTCTGTCAGTGTCTCTCTCTGTCAGTGTCTCTCTCTCTCTCTCTCTGTCAGTGTCTCTCTCTCTCTGTCAGTGTCTCTCTCTCTCTTCTCTCTGTCAGTGTCTCTCTCTCCCTCTCTGTCAGTCTCTCCCTCTCTCTCTCTCTCTGTCAGTGTCTCTCTCTCTCTCTCTCTGTCAGTGTCTCTCTCTCTCTCTCTGTCAATGTCTCTCTCTCTCTCTCTCTCTGTCAGTGTCTCTCTCTCTCTCTGTCAGTGTCTCTCTCTCTCTCTCTCTGTCAGTGTCTCTCTCTCTCTGTCAGTGTCTCTCTCTCTCTCTCTCTCTCTGTCAGTGTCTCTCTCTCTCTGTCAGTCTCTCTCTCTCTCTCTGTCAGTGTCTCTCTCTCTCTCTCTGTCAGTGTCTCTCTCTCTGTCAATCTCTCTCTCTCTCTCTCTGTCAGTGTCTCTCTCTCTCTCTCTGTCAGTGTCTCTCTCTCTCTCTCTCTGTCAGTCTCTCTCTCTCTCTCTCTCTGTCAGTGTCTCTCTCTCTCTGTCAGTGTCTCTCTCTCTCTCTGTCATTGTCTCTCTCTCTCTGTCAGTCTCTCTCTCTCTCTGTCAGTGTCTCTCTCTCTCTCTCTCTCTGTCAGTGTCTCTCTCTCTCTCTCTGTCAATCTCTCTCTCTCTCTGTCAGTGTCTCTCTCTCTCTCTCTGTCAGTGTCTCTCTCTCTCTGTCAGTGTCTCTCTCTCTCTCTCTGTCAGTGTCTCTCTCTCTCTCTGTCAGTGTCTCTCTCTCTGTCTGTCAGTGTCTCTCTCTCTCTCTCTCTCTGTCAGTGTCTCTCTCTCTCTCTGTCAGTGTCTCTCTCTCTCTCTGTCAGTGTCTCTCTCTCTGTCTGTCAGTGTCTCTCTCTCTCTCTCTCTCTGTCAGTGTCTCTCTCTCTCTCTCTGTCAGTGTCTCTCTCTCCCTCTCTCTGTCAGTGTCTCTCTCTCTCTCTGTCAGTGTCTCTCTCTCTCTCTCTCTCTGTCAGTGTCTCTCTCTCTCTCTCTGTCAGTGTCTCTCTCTCTCTGTCAGTCTCTCTCTCTCTCTGTCAGTGTCTCTCTCTCTCTCTCTGTCAGTGTCTCTCTCTCTCTCTCTCTGTCAATCTCTCTCTCTCTCTCTCTCTGTCAGTGTCTCTCTCTCTCTCTCTCTGTCAGTGTCTCTCTCTCTCTCTCTCTGTCAGTGTCTCTCTCTCTCTCTCTCTCTCTGTCAGTGTCTCTCTCTCTCTCTCTGTCAGTGTCTCTCTCTCTCTGTCAGTGTCTCTCTCGCTCTCTCTCTGTCAGTGTCTCTCTCTCTCTCTGTCAGTGTCTCTCTCTCTCTGTCAGTGTCTCTCTCTCTCTCTCTCTGTCAGTGACTCTCTCTCTCTCTGTCAGTGTCTCTCTCTCTCTCTGTCACTGTCTCTCTATCTCTGTCAGTGTCTCTCTCTCTCTCTGTCAGTGTCTCTCTCTCTCTCTCTGTCACTGTCTCTCTATCTCTGTCAGTGTCTCTCTCTCTCTCTGTCAGTGTCTCTCTCTCTCTCTCCGTCAGTGTCTCTCTCTCTCTGTCAGTGTCACTCTCTCTCTCTCTGTCAGTGTCTCTCTCTCTCTCTGTCAGTGTCTCTCTCTCTCTCTCTCTCTGTCAGTGTCTCTCTCTCTCTCTGTCAGTGTCTCTCTCTCTCTCTCTCTCTGTCAGTGTCTCTCTCTCTCTCTATCAGTGTCTCTCTCTATCTCTCTCTGTCAGTGTCTCTCTCTCTCTGTCAGTCTCTCTCTCTCACTCTCTGTCAGTGTCTCTCTCTCTCTCTCTGTCAGTGTCTCTCTCTCTCTCTCTCTGTCAGTGTCTCTCTCTCTCTCTCTGTCAGTCTCTCTCTCTCTCTCTCTCTCTGTCAGTGTCTCTCTCTCTCTGTCAGTCTCTCTCTCTCTCTCTCTCTCTGTCAGTGTCTCTCTCTCTCTCTCTCTCTCTCTGTCAGTCTCTCTCTCTCTCTCTCTCTCTGTCAGTCTCTCTCTCTCTCTCTCTCTGTCTGTGTCTCTCTCTCTCTCTCTCTGTCAGTGTCTCTCTCTCTGTCAGTCTCTCTCTCTCTGTCAGTGTCTCTCTCTCTCTCTCTGTCAGTGTCTCTCTCTCTGTCAGTCTCTCTCTCTCTCTCTCTCTCTCTCTCTCTGTCAGTGTCTCTCTCTCTCTCTCTGTCAGTGTCTCTCTCTCTCTGTCAGTCTCTCTCTCTCTCTCTCTCTGTCAGTGTCTCTCTCTCTCTCTCTGTCAGTGTCTCTCTCTCTCTGTCAGTGTCTCTCTCTCTCTCTCTGTCAGTATCTCTCTCTCTCTGTCAGTCTCTCTCTCTCTCTCTCTGTCAGTGTCTCTCTCTCTCTCTCTGTCAGTCTCTCTCTCTCTCTCTCTCTGTCAGTGTCTCTCTCTCTCTCTCTCTCTCTCTCTGTCAGTGTCTCTCTCTCTCTCTCTGTCAGTGTCTCTCTCTCTCTCTCTCTGTCAGTGTCTCTTTCTCTCTCTCTGTCAGTGTATCTCTCTCTCTCTCTGTCAGTGTCTCTCTCTCTCTCTCTCTCTCTCTGTCAGTCTCTCTCTCTCTCTCTCTCTGTCAGTGTCTCTCTCTCTCTCTCTCTCTGTCAGTCTCTCTCTCTCTCTCTCTCTGTCAGTGTCTCTCTCTCTCTCTCTCTGTCAGTGTCTCTCTCTCTCTCTCTGTCAGTGTCTCTCTCTCTCTCTCTCTGTCAGTGTCTCTCTCTCTCTCTCTCTGTCAGTGTCTCTCTCTCTCTCTCTCTCTGTCAGTCTCTCCCTCTCTCTCTCTCTCTGTCAGTGTCTCTCTCTCTCTCTCTCTGTCAGTGTCTCTCTCTCTCTCTCTCTCTGTCAGTGTCTCTCTCTCTCTCTCTCTCTCTCTGTCAGTGTCTCTCTCTCTCTCTCTCTGTCAGTGTCTCTCTCTCTCTCTCTCTCTCTCTGTCAGTGTCTCTCTCTCTCTCTCTCTGTCAGTGTCTCTCTCTCTCTCTCTCTCTGTCAGTCTCTCCCTCTCTCTCTCTCTCTGTCAGTGTCTCTCTCTCTCTCTCTGTCAGTGTCTCTCTCTCTCTCTGTCAATGTCTCTCTCTCTCTCTCTCTCTCTCTCTCTCTGTCAGTGTCTCTCTCTCTCTCTGTCAGTGTCTCTCTCTCTCTCTCTCTGTCAGTGTCTCTCTCTCTCTCTCTCTCTGTCAGTGTCTCTCTCTCTCTGTCAGTGTCTCTCTCTCTCTCTCTCTCTGTCAGTGTCTCTCTCTCTCTGTCAGTCTCTCTCTCTCTCTGTCAGTGTCTCTCTCTCTCTCTCTGTCAGTGTCTCTCTCTCTGTCAATCTCTCTCTCTCTCTCTCTGTCAGTGTCTCTCTCTCTCTCTCTCTGTCAGTTGTCTCTCTCTCTCTCTCTCTCTCTGCTCAGTGTCTCTCTCTCTCTCTCTCTCTGTCAGTGTCTCTCTCTCTCTCTCTCTCTCTCTGTCAGTGTCTCTCTCTCTCTCTCTCTGTCAGTGTCTCTCTCTCTCTCTCTCTCTGTCAGTCTCTCCCTCTCTCTCTCTCTCTGTCAGTGTCTCTCTCTCTCTCTCTGTCAGTGTCTCTCTCTCTCTCTGTCAATGTCTCTCTCTCTCTCTCTCTCTCTCTCTCTCTCTGTCAGTGTCTCTCTCTCTCTCTGTCAGTGTCTCTCTCTCTCTCTCTCTGTCAGTGTCTCTCTCTCTCTCTCTCTCTGTCAGTGTCTCTCTCTCTCTGTCAGTGTCTCTCTCTCTCTCTCTCTCTGTCAGTGTCTCTCTCTCTCTGTCAGTCTCTCTCTCTCTCTGTCAGTGTCTCTCTCTCTCTCTCTGTCAGTGTCTCTCTCTCTGTCAATCTCTCTCTCTCTCTCTCTGTCAGTGTCTCTCTCTCTCTCTCTCTGTCAGTGTCTCTCTCTCTCTCTCTCTGTCAGTGTCTCTCTCTCTCGCTCTGTCAGTGTCTCTCTCTCTCTCTCTCTGTCAGTGTCTCTCTCTCTCTCTCTCTGTCAGTGTCTCTCTCTCTCTCTCTCTGTCAGTGTCTCTCTCTCTGTCAGTGTCTCTCTCTCTCTCTCTGTCAGTGTCTCTCTCTCTCTCTCTCTGTCAGTGTCTCTCTCTGTCAGTGTCTCTCTCTCTCTCTCTCTGTCAGTGTCTCTCTCTCTCTGTCAGTGTCTCTCTCTCTCTTTCTCTCTGTCAGTGTCTCTCTCTCCCTCTCTGTCAGTCTCTCCCTCTCTCTCTCTCTCTGTCAGTGTCTCTCTCTCTCTCTCTGTCAGTGTCTCTCTCTCTCTCTCTGTCAATGTCTCTCTCTCTCTCTCTCTCTCTCTGTCAGTGTCTCTCTCTCTCTCTGTCAGTGTCTCTCTCTCTCTCTCTGTCAGTGTCTCTCTCTCTCTGTCAGTGTCTCTCTCTCTCTCTCTCTCTGTCAGTGTCTCTCTCTCTCTGTCAGTGTCTCTCTCTCTCTCTCTCTGTCAGTGTCTCTCTCTCTCTGTCAGTCTCTCTCTCTCTCTCTGTCAGTGTCTCTCTCTCTCTCTCTGTCAGTGTCTCTCTCTCTGTCAATCTCTCTCTCTCTCTCTCTGTCAGTGTCTCTCTCTCTCTCTCTGTCAGTGTCTCTCTCTCTCTCTCTCTGTCAGTCTCTCTCTCTCTCTCTCTCTGTCAGTGTCTCTCTCTCTCTGTCAGTGTCTCTCTCTCTCTCTCTGTCAGTGTCTCTCTCTCTCTCTGTCAGTGTCTCTCTCTCTCTCTGTCAGTGTCTCTCTCTCTCTGTCAGTCTCTCTCTCTCTCTGTCAGTGTCTCTCTCTCTCTCTCTCTCTGTCAGTGTCTCTCTCTCTCTCTCTGTCAATCTCTCTCTCTCTCTGTCAGTGTCTCTCTCTCTCTCTCTCTGTCAGTGTCTCTCTCTCTCTGTCAGTGTCTCTCTCTCTCTCTGTCAGTGTCTCTCTCTCTCTCTGTCAGTGTCTCTCTCTCTCTCTGTCAGTGTCTCTCTCTCTCTCTCTCTCTGTCAGTGTCTCTCTCTCTCTCTCTCTGTCAGTGTCTCTCTCTCTCTCTGTCAGTGTCTCTCTCTCTCTGTCAGTCTCTCTCTCTCTCTGTCAGTGTCTCTCTCTCTCTCTCTGTCAGTGTCTCTCTCTCTCTCTCTGTCAATCTCTCTCTCTCTCTCTCTCTGTCAGTGTCTCTCTCTCTCTCTCTCTGTCAGTGTCTCTCTCTCTCTCTCTCTGTCAGTGTCTCTCTCTCTCTGTCAGTGTCTCTCTCTCTCTCTCTCTGTCAGTGTCTCTCTCTCTCTCTGTCAGTGTCTCTCTCTCTCTGTCAGTGTCTCTCTCTCTCTCTCTCTGTCAGTGTCTCTCTCTCTCTCTGTCAGTGTCTCTCTCTCTCTATCAGTGTCTCTCTCTCTCTCTCTCTGTCAGTGTCTCTTTCTCTCTCTCTGTCAGTGTATCTCTCTCTCTCTCTGTCAGTGTCTCTCTCTCTCTCTCTCTCTCTCTGTCAGTCTCTCTCTCTCTCTCTCTCTGTCAGTGTCTCTCTCTCTCTCTGTCAGTGTCTCTCTCTCTCTCTCTCTGTCAGTGTCTCTCTCTCTCTCTCTCTCTCTCTGTCAGTGTCTCTCTCTCTCTCTCTGTCAGTGTCTCTCTCTCTCTCTCTCTCTCTCTGTCAGTGTCTCTCTCTCTCTCTCTGTCAGTGTCTCTCTCTCTCTCTCTCTCTCTCTGTCAGTGTCTCTCTCTCTCTCTCTGTCAGTGTCTCTCTCTCTCTCTCTGTCAGTATCTCTCTCTCTCTCTCTCTCTCTCTCTGTCAGTGTCTCTCTCTCTCTCTCTGTCAGTCTCTCTCTCTCTCTCTCTCTGTCAGTGTCTCTCTCTCTCTCTCTCTGTCAGTGTCTCTCTCTCTCTCTCTGTCAGTGTCTCTCTCTCTCTCTCTGTCAGTGTCTCTCTCTCTCTCTGTCAGTGTCTCTCTCTCTCTCTCTCTGTCAGTCTCTCTCTCTCTCTCTCTCTGTCAGTGTCTCTCTCTCTCTCTCTCTGTCAGTGTCTCTCTCTCTCTCTCTGTCAGTGTCTCTCTCTCTCTCTCTCTCTCTGTCAGTGTCTCTCTCTCTCTCTCTGTCAGTGTCTCTCTCTCTCTCTCTGTCAGTGTCTCTCTCTCTCTGTCAGTGTCTCTCTCTCTCTCTCTCTCTCTGTCAGTGTCTCTCTCTCTCTGTCAGTCTCTCTCTCTCTCTCTGTCAGTGTCTCTCTCTCTCTCTCTGTCAGTGTCTCTCTCTCTGTCAATCTCTCTCTCTCTCTCTCTGTCAGTGTCTCTCTCTCTCTCTCTGTCAGTGTCTCTCTCTCTCTCTCTCTGTCAGTCTCTCTCTCTCTCTCTCTCTGTCAGTGTCTCTCTCTCTCTGTCAGTGTCTCTCTCTCTCTCTCTCTGTCAGTCTCTCTCTCTCTCTCTCTCTGTCAGTGTCTCTCTCTCTCTCTCTCTGTCAGTGTCTCTCTCTCTCTGTCAGTCTCTCTCTCTCTCTCTCTGTCAGTCTCTCTCTCTCTCTCTCTCTCTGTCAGTGTCTCTCTCTCTCTCTGTCAGTGTCTCTCTCTCTCTCTCTCTGTCAGTGTCTCTCTCTCTCTCTCTCTGTCAGTGTCTCTCTCTCTCTCTCTGTCAGTCTCTCTCTCTCTCTCTCAGTATCTCTCTCTCTCTCTCCGTCGCTCTCTCTCTCTCTCTCTCTGGGTGACATCATTAAAACATGGCCGCCAGGGGCAGTGACATCATTAAAACATGGCCACCAGGGGCGGTGACATCATTAAAACATGGCCGCCACGGGCGGTGACCATTAAACATAGCCGCCAGGGGCGGTGACATCATTAAAACATGGCCGCCACGGGCGGTGACCATTAAACATGGCCGCCAGGGGCGGTGACATCATTAAAACATGGCCACCACGGGCGGTGACCATTAAAACAGACAGTGCGGCACTCCCTCAGTACTGCCCCTCCGACAGTGCGGGGCTCCCTCAGTACTGACCCTCCGACAGTGCGGCACTCCCTCAGCACTGTCCCTCCGACAGTGCGGCGCTCCCTCAGTACTGCCCCTCCGACAGTGCGGCACTCCCTCAGTACTGCCCCTCCGACAGTGCGGCACTCCCTCAGTACTGCCCCTCCGACAGTGAGGCGCTCCCTCAGTACTGTCCCTCCGACAGTGCGGCACTCCCTCAGTACTGCCCCTCCGACAGTGCGGCACTCCCTCAGTACTGCCCCTCCGACAGTGAGGCGCTCCCTCAGTACTGTCCCTCCGACAGTGCGGCACTCCCTCAGCATTGTCCCTCCGACAGTGCAGCACTCCCTCAGTACTGTCCCTCCGACAGTGCGGCACTCTCTCAGTACTGCCCCTCCGACAGTGCGGCACTCCCTCAGTACTGTCCCTCCGACAGTGCGGCACTCCCTCAGTACTGTCCCTCCGACAGTGCGGCACTCCCTCAGTACTGTCCCTCCGACAGTGCGGCACTCCCTCAGTACTGCCCCTCCGACAGTGCGGCACTCCCTCAGTACTGCCCCTCCGACAGTGCAGCACTCCCTCAGTACTGTCCCTCCGACAGTGCGGCACTCCCTCAGTACTGTCCCTCCGACAGTGCGGCACTCCCTCAGTACTGTCCCTCCGACAGTGCGGCACTCCCTCAGTACTGTCCCTCCGACAGTGCGGCACTCCCTCAGTACTGCCCCTCCGACAGTGCGGTACTCCCTCAGGACTGCCCCTCCGACAGTGCGGTACTCCCTCAGTACTCCCTCAGTAGGACTCAGAGAGGGAGTGGATTGTGCGTGAGGGAGGGGGAGAGAGGAGTGTGTATGGGGGAGGGGGAGGGGGAGTGTGTGTGGGGGGAGGGGGAGGGAGGAATGTGTGTGGGGGAGGGGGAGAGAGGAGTGTGTGTGGGGGAGGGGGAGAGAAGTGTGTGTGGGGGAGGAGGAGAGAGGAATGTGTGTGTGGGGGAGGGGGAGAGAGGAGTGTGTGTGGGGGAGGGGGAGAGAGGTGTGTGTGTGAGGCCCCCTATGCTGGAAGAGCCAATGTGAGTGTGAAGCCCCCCATGGTTGATATGCTGATGTAAGTGAGAGGCCCCCACGGTGGAAGACCTAGAGTGTGAGGCCCCTCATGGTGGAAGAGCTGGAGTGCAATGCTCCCCCCCCCATTGGAGGAATAGCCGATGTGTGAGGCCTCCCATGGTGGAAGTGCCGGTGTGTGAGTCCCACCATGGTGGAAGAGCCGGTGTGTGAGGCCCCCAATGGTGTAATAGCCATTGTGTGAGGCCCCCATGGTGGAAGAGCAGGTGTGTGAGACCCCGCTTGGTGGCAGGACTGGAGTGTGAGGCCCCCCCCCATGGTGGAAGAGCTGGAGTGTGAGACACCCCATGGTGGCAGAGCTGTAGTGTGAGGCCCCCCTTGGTGGCAGAGCTGGAGTGCGAGACCCCCATGGTGGAAGAGCTGTAGTGTGTGGTCCCCCATGGTGGAAGAGCTGATGTATGAGGCACCCCATGGTGGAAGACCCAATGTGTGAGACTTTCCATGGTGGACGAGCTGGAGTGTGAGGCCCCACATGTTGGACGAGCCGTTCTGTGCGATCCCACATGGTGGAAGAGCTGGAATGTGAGGCCCACCATCGTGGAAGAGCTGATGTGTGTGTGAGGCCCCCCATGGTGGAAGAGCTGATGCGTGTGTGAGGTTCCCCATGGTGGAAGAGCTGGAGTGTGAGGCCCCCCATGGTTGAAGAGCTGGAGTGTGAGGTCCCCCATGGTGGAAGAGCCGTTGTGTGAGTTTCCCCATGGTGGAAGAGCTGGAGTGTGAGGCCCCCCATGTTGGAACAGCTGTTGTGTGAGGGCCCCCCATGGTGGAAGAGCTGGAGTGTGAGGACCCCATGGTGGAAGAGCTGGAGTGTGAGGCCCCCATGGTGGAAGAGCTGGAGTGCGAGGCACCCCATGATGGAAGAGCTGGACTCTGTGCCCCCTCATGGTTGAAGAGCTGGTGTGTGAGGCCCCCCATGGTGGAAGAGCCAGTATGTGATGACCCTCATGATGGAAGAACCGGATGTGTGAGGCCACCCATTGTGGAAGAGCTTTAGTGTGAGGACCGCCATGGTGGAAGAGCTGGAGTGTGAGGCCCCCATGGTGGAAGAGCTGGAGTGTGAAGCCTCCCATGGTGGAAGAGCTCCCCCTCCCCGCACACATCCTGTTGTCACAGACAGGAGGGCGGGGCCTGCGCCGTGACATCATCAAGTCCCCTCCTCTCCCCGCCCCCACTGCACGTGGGCCCCCGGGCGCCCACCCGGTGATGTGGAGCGCAGGCTGCAGGGTGAGAGGTCAGTGCCAGCGGGGGATAGAAACAGAGAAACACAGTAAATAGGTGCAGGAGTCGGCCATTCGGCCCTTCGAGCCTGCACCACCATTCAATCAGATCATGGCTGATCATTGTACGGGGTGGTTTGCAGGGGGTCAGCTTTCCCTTCTGACCTTATATGAGTGGGTCCCAATCGCTCCCACACCCTTGCTTCTAGACACTGGAATTATGAAGGGACTGTGACAGACCTGGACAGACAATCGGTTTCAAGGCAGGAAGCAGGTCTGGCTTTATTGTGTTTAACAAGAAGTAAAAGGCAGACCTTTAATAACACACACAGACCGATACACACTGAGGGGCACAACACATTGAATAAATTGTCCAATTACAGCCTGTGGGGAAAACAATACAGCTTCAACTCTCAATGGGGTAAAGAGGAGAATGCAGATACATTTACACAAGTTATCCCGGCCTCCCCCCTCCCAATTCCCCTGACTAACTAAGTGATAGCTCTGGGGGTTCAGGGGCCATGCTCACCAATCCCTTTAGACAGTTGCCGGTGAATCGCGGTTTCGGGGTTCGCTGCACTTGACCTTCTCGGCGAGCCGTACCCCGGACGGAGGAGAGGACTTCGGACTGCGGAGTCTTCGGTTGGGGTGAGTCCGTTGATGCGGTAAGTTGCGTTTTGGATGTATGGGGTAAGTACCCACTTTCTTTGGTTAGGAATAGTTTTAGTCAGTCCCTTTTGGTAATTTCTCCCCCGTTGGGCCGTTCAGAAGTAGATTGTAGAGCGGTTCTCAGTTTGGTTGCTGACAATCTTCTGTTTCGTGGGCCGCGTAATCGGTCAGTTCTTGATCAGTTCTGGTAGTTTCCTTCTCTGTTCCATTTCTTCACTGCAGAGGAAGCAGGCTGTCTGTGTCTGTGTCTGTGTTCCAGTCTGTGTCTGTGTTCCAGTCTGTGTCCTTGTTCCAGTCTGTGTCTGTGTTCCAGTCTGTGTCCGTGTTCCAGTCTGTGTCCATGTTCCAGTCTGTGTCCATGTTCCAGTCTGTGTCCTTGTTCCAGTCTGTGTCTGTGTTCCAGTCTGTGTCTGTGTTCCAGTCTGTGCCTGTGTTCCAGTCTGTGTCCGTGTTCCTGTCTGTGTCTGTGTTCCAGTCTGTGTCTGTGTTCCAGTCTATGTCCTTGTTCCAGTCTGTGTCCTTGTTCCAGTCTGTGTCTGTGTTCCAGTCTGTGTCCTTGTTCCAGTCTGTGTCCTTGTTCCAGTCTGTGTCTGTGTTCCAGTCTGTGTCTGTGTTCCAGTCTGTGTCCGTGTTCCAGTCTGTGTCCTTGTTCCAGTCTGTGTCCTTGTTCCAGTCTGTGTCTGTGTTCCAGTCTGTGTCTGTGTTCCAGTCTGTGTCCTTGTTCCAGTCTGTTTCTGTGTTCCAGTCTGTGTCCTTGTTCCAGTCTGTGTCTGTGTTCCAGTCTGTGTCTGTGTTCCAGTCTGTGTCTGTGTTCCAGTCTGTGTCTGTGTTCCAGTTTGTGTCTGTGTTCCAGTCTGTGTCTGTGTTCCAGTTTGTGTATGTGTTCCAGTCTGTGCCTGTGTTCCAGTCTGTGTCCGTGTTCCAGTCTGTGTCTGTGTTCCAGTCTGTGTCTGTGTTCCAGTCTGTGTCTGTGTTCCCATCTGTGTCTGTGTTCCAGTCTGTGTCCTTGTTCCAGTCTGTGTCCTTGTTCCAGTCTGTGTCTGTGTTCCAGTCTGTGTCTGTGTTCCAGTCTGTGTCTGTGTTCCAGTCTGTGTCTGTATTCCATCTGTGTCCTTGTTCCAGTCTGTGTCTGTGTTCCAGTCTGTGTCTGTGTTCCAGTCTGTGTCCTTGTTCCAGTCTGTGTCTGTGTTCCAGTCTGTGTCTGTGTTCCAGCCTGTGTCCTTGTTCCAGTCTGTGTCTGTGTTCCAGTCTGTGTCCTTGTTCCAGTCTGTGTCTGTGTTCCAGTCTGTGTCCTTGTTCGAGTCTGTGGCTGTGTTCCAGTCTGTGTCTGTGTTCCAGTCTGTGTCCTTGTTCCAGTCTGTGTCTGTGTTCCAAACTGTGTCTGTGTTCCAGTCTGTGTCTGTGTTCCAGTCTGTGTCCTTGTTCCAGTCTGTGTCCTTGTTACAGTCTGTGTCTGTGTTCCCGTCTGTGTCTGTGTTCCAGTCTGTGTCCTTGTTCCAGTCTGTGTCTGTGTTCCCGTCTGTGTTCTGTTTGAATCTGTGTCTGTGTTCCAGTCTGTGTCTGTGTTCCAGTCTGTGTCCTTGTTCCAGTCTGTGTCCTTGTTACAGTCTGTGTCTGTGTTCCCGTCTGTGTCTGTGTTCCAGTCTGTGTCCTTGTTCCAGTCTGTGTCTGTGTTCCCGTCTGTGTTCTGTTTGAATCTGTGTCTGTGTTCCAGTCTGTGTCTGTGTTCCAGTCTGTGTCTGTGTTCCAGTCTGTGTCCTTGTTCCAGTCTGTGTCCTTGTTCCAGTCTGTGTCTGTGTTCCAGTCTGTGTCCTTGTTCCAGTCTGTGTCTGTGTTCCCGTCTGTGTCCGTGTTCCAGTCTGTGTCCTTGTTCCAGTCTGTGTCCTTGTTCCAGTCTATGTCCTTGTTCCAGTCTGTGTCTGTGTTCGAGTCTGTGTCTGTGTTCCAGTCTGTGTCTGTGTTCCAGTCTGTGTCTGTGTTCTAGTCTGTGTCCTTGTTCCAATCTGTGTCTGTGTTCCAGTCGGTGTCTGTGTTCTAGTCTGTGTCCTTGTTCCAGTCTGTGTCTGTGTTCCAGTCTGTGTCTGTGTTCTAGTCTGTGTCTGTGTTCCAGTCTGTGTCTGTGTTCCAGTCTGTGTCCTTGTTCCAGTCTGTGTCCTTGTTCCAGTCTGTGTTCTGTTCCAGTCTGTGTCTGTGTTCCAGTCTGTGTCCTTGTTCCAGTCTGTGTTCTGTTCCAGTCTGTGTCCTTGTTCCAGTCTGTATCATTGTTCCAGTCTGTGTCTGTGTTCCAGTCTGTGTCCTTGTTCCAGTCTGTGTCCTTGTTCCAGTCTGTGTCTGTGTTCCAGTCTGTGTCTGTGTTCCAGTCTGTGTCTGTGTTCTAGTCTGTGTCCTTGTTCCAGTCTGTGTCCGTGTTCCTGTCTGTGTCTGTGTTCCAGTCTGTGTCTGTGTTCCAGTCTATGTCCTTGTTCCAGTCTGTGTCCTTGTTCCAGTCTGTGTCCTTGTTCCAGTCTGTGTCCTTGTTCCAGTCTGTGTCTGTGTTCCAGTCTGTGTCTGTGTTCCAGTCTGTGTCCGTGTTCCAGTCTGTGTCCTTGTTCCAGTCTGTGTCCTTGTTCCAGTCTGTGTCTGTGTTCCAGTCTGTGTCCTTGTTCCAGTCTGTTTCTGTGTTCCAGTCTGTGTCCTTGTTCCAGTCTGTGTCTGTGTTCCAGTCTGTGTCTGTGTTCCAGTCTGTGTCTGTGTTCCAGTCTGTGTCTGTGTTCCAGTTTGTGTCTGTGTTCCAGTCTGTGTCTGTGTTCCAGTTTGTGTATGTGTTCCAGTCTGTGCCTGTGTTCCAGTCTGTGTCCGTGTTCCAGTCTGTGTCTGTGTTCCAGTCTGTGTCTGTGTTCCAGTCTGTGTCTGTGTTCCCATCTGTGTCTGTGTTCCAGTCTGTGTCCTTGTTCCAGTCTGTGTCCTTGTTCCAGTCTGTGTCTGTGTTCCAGTCTGTGTCTGTGTTCCAGTCTGTGTCCTTGTTCCAGTCTGTGTCTGTGTTCCAGTCTGTGTCTGTATTCCATCTGTGTCCTTGTTCCAGTCTGTGTCTGTGTTCCAGTCTGTGTCTGTGTTCCAGTCTGTGTCCTTGTTCCAGTCTGTGTCTGTGTTCCAGTCTGTGTCTGTGTTCCAGCCTGTGTCCTTGTTCCAGTCTGTGTCTGTGTTCCAGTCTGTGTCCTTGTTCCAGTCTGTGTCTGTGTTCCAGTCTGTGTCCTTGTTCGAGTCTGTGGCTGTGTTCCAGTCTGTGTCTGTGTTCCAGTCTGTGTCCTTGTTCCAGTCTGTGTCTGTGTTCCAAACTGTGTCTGTGTTCCAGTCTGTGTCTGTGTTCCAGTCTGTGTCCTTGTTCCAGTCTGTGTCCTTGTTACAGTCTGTGTCTGTGTTCCCGTCTGTGTCTGTTTTCCAGTCTGTGTCCTTGTTCCAGTCTGTGTCTGTGTTCCCGTCTGTGTTCTGTTTGAATCTGTGTCTGTGTTCCAGTCTGTGTCTGTGTTCCAGTCTGTGTCTGTGTTCCAGTCTGTGTCCTTGTTCCAGTCTGTGTCCTTGTTCCAGTCTGTGTCTGTGTTCCAGTCTGTGTCCTTGTTCCAGTCTGTGTCTGTGTTCCCGTCTGTGTCCGTGTTCCAGTCTGTGTCCTTGTTCCAGTCTGTGTCCTTGTTCCAGTCTGTGTCCTTGTTCCAGTCTGTGTCTGTGTTCGAGTCTGTGTCTGTGTTCCAGTCTGTGTCTGTGTTCCAGTCTGTGTCCTTGTTCCAGTCTGTGTCTGTGTTCCCGTCTGTGTCCGTGTTCCAGTCTGTGTCCTTGTTCCAGTCTGTGTCCTTGTTCCAGTCTGTGTCCTTGTTCCAGTCTGTGTCTGTGTTCGAGTCTGTGTCTGTGTTCCAGTCTGTGTCTGTGTTCCAGTCTGTGTCTGTGTTCTAGTCTGTGTCCTTGTTCCAATCTGTGTCTGTGTTCCAGTCGGTGTCTGTGTTCTAGTCTGTGTCCTTGTTCCAGTCTGTGTCTGTGTTCCAGTCTGTGTCTGTGTTCTAGTCTGTGTCTGTGTTCCAGTCTGTGTCTGTGTTCCAGTCTGTGTCCTTGTTCCAGTCTGTGTCCTTGTTCCAGTCTGTGTCCTTGTTCCAGTCTGTGTTCTGTTCCAGTCTGTGTCTGTGTTCCAGTCTGTGTCCTTGTTCCAGTCTGTGTTCTGTTCCAGTCTGTGTCCTTGTTCCAGTCTGTATCATTGTTCCAGTCTGTGTCTGTGTTCCAGTCTGTGTCTGTGTTCCAGTCTGTGTCCTTGTTCCAGTCTGTGTCTGTGTTCCAGTCTGTGTCTGTATTCCATCTGTGTCCTTGTTCCAGTCTGTGTCTGTGTTCCAGTCTGTGTCTGTGTTCCAGTCTGTGTCCTTGTTCCAGTCTGTGTCTGTGTTCCAGTCTGTGTCTGTGTTCCAGCCTGTGTCCTTGTTCCAGTCTGTGTCTGTGTTCCAGTCTGTGTCCTTGTTCCAGTCTGTGTCTGTGTTCCAGTCTGTGTCCTTGTTCGAGTCTGTGGCTGTGTTCCAGTCTGTGTCTGTGTTCCAGTTGTGTCCTTGTTCCAGTCTGTGTCTGTGTTCCAAACTGTGTCTGTGTTCCAGTCTGTGTCTGTGTTCCAGTCTGTGTCCTTGTTCCAGTCTGTGTCCTTGTTACAGTCTGTGTCTGTGTTCCCGTCTGTGTCTGTGTTCCAGTCTGTGTCCTTGTTCCAGTCTGTGTCTGTGTTCCCGTCTGTGTTCTGTTTGAATCTGTGTCTGTGTTCCAGTCTGTGTCTGTGTTCCAGTCTGTGTCTGTGTTCCAGTCTGTGTCCTTGTTCCAGTCTGTGTCCTTGTTCCAGTCTGTGTCTGTGTTCCAGTCTGTGTCCTTGTTCCAGTCTGTGTCTGTGTTCCAGTCTGTGTCCGTGTTCCAGTCTGTGTCCTTGTTCCAGTCTGTGTCCTTGTTCCAGTCTGTGTCCTTGTTCCAGTCTGTGTCTGTGTTCGAGTCTGTGTCTGTGTTCCAGTCTGTGTCTGTGTTCCAGTCTGTGTCTGTGTTCTAGTCTGTGTCCTTGTTCCAATCTGTGTCTGTGTTCCAGTCGGTGTCTGTGTTCTAGTCTGTGTCCTTGTTCCAGTCTGTGTCTGTGTTCCAGTCTGTGTCTGTGTTCTAGTCTGTGTCTGTGTTCCAGTCTGTGTCTGTGTTCCAGTCTGTGTCCTTGTTCCAGTCTGTGTCCTTGTTCCAGTCTGTGTTCTGTTCCAGTCTGTGTCTGTGTTCCAGTCTGTGTCCTTGTTCCAGTCTGTGTTCTGTTCCAGTCTGTGTCCTTGTTCCAGTCTGTATCATTGTTCCAGTCTGTGTCTGTGTTCCAGTCTGTGTCCTTGTTCCAGTCTGTGTCCTTGTTCCAGTCTGTGTCTGTGTTCCAGTCTGTGTCTGTGTTCTAGTCTGTGTCCTTGTTCCAGTCTGTGTCTGTGTTCCAGTCTGTGTCTGTGTTCCAGTCTGTGTCTGTGTCCTTGTTCCAGTCTGTGTCTGTGTTCCAGTCTGTGTCCTTGTTCCAGTCTGTGTCCTTGTTCCAGTCTGTGTCTGTGTTCCAGTCTGTGTCTGTGTTCTAGTCTGTGTCCTTGTTCCAGTCTGTGTCTGTGTTCCAGTCTGTGTCCTTGTTCCAGTCTGTGTCTGTGTTCCAGTCTGTGTCTGTGTTCCAGTCTGTGTCTGTGTTCCAGTCTGTGTCCTTGTTCCAGTCTGTGTTCTTGTTCCAGTCTGTGTCTGTGTTCCAGTCTGTGTCTGTGTTCGAGTCTGTATCTGTGTTCCAGTCTGTGTCCTTGTTCCAGTCTGTATCATTGTTCCAGTCTGTGTCTGTGTTCCAGTCTGTGTCCTTGTTCCAGTCTGTGTCTGTGTTCCAGTCTGTGTCTGTGTTCCAGTCTGTGTCTGTGTTCCAGTCTGTGTCCTTGTTCCAGTCTGTGTTCTGTTCCAGTCTGTGTCCTTGTTCCAGTCTGTATCATTGTTCCAGTCTGTGTCTGTGTTCCAGTCTGTGTCCTTGTTCCAGTCTGTGTCCTTGTTCCAGTCTGTGTCTATGTTCCAGTCTGTGTCTGTGTTCCAGTCTGTGTCTGTGTTCCAGTCTGTGTCTGTGTTCCAGTCTGTGTCCTTGTTCCAGTCTGTGTCCTTGTTCCAGTCTGTGTCCTTGTTCCAGTCTGTGTCCTTGTTCCAGTCTGTGTCTGTGTTCCAGTCTGTGTCCGTGTTCCAGTCTGTGTCCTTATTCCAGTCTGTGTCCTTGTTCCAGTCTGTGTCCTTGTTCCAGCCTGTGTCTGTGTTCCAGTCTGTGTCTGTGTTCCAGTCTGTGTCTGTGTTCCAGTCTGTGTCCTTGTTCCAGTCTGTGTCCTTGTTCCAGTCTGTGTCTGTGTTCCAGTCTGTGTCTGTGTTCCAGTCTGTGTCTGTGTTCCAGTCTGTGTCCTTGTTCCAGTCTGTGTCTGTGTTCCAGTCTGTGTCCTTGTTCCAGTCTGTGTCCTTGTTCCAGTCTGTGTCCTTGTTCCAGTCTGTGTCCGTGTTCCAGTCTGTGTCTGTGTTCCAGTCTGTGTCTGTGTTCCAGTCTGTGTCCTTGTTCGAGTCTGTGTCTGTGTTCCAGTCTGTGTCTGTGTTCCAGTCTGTGTCTGTGTTCCAGTCTGTGTCTGTGTTCCAGTCTGTGTTCTTATTCCAATCTGTGTCTGTGTTCCAGTCTGTGTCTGTGTTCCAGTATGTGTCCTTGTTCCAGTCTGTGTCCTTGTTCCAGTCTGTGTCCTTGTTCCAGTCTGTGTCTGTGTTCCAGTCTGTGTCTGTGTTCCAGTCTGTGTCCTTGTTCCAGTCTGTGTCCTTGTTCCAGTCTGTGTCTGTGTTCCAGTCTGTGTCCTTGTTCCAGTCTGTGTCTGTGTTCCAGTCTGTGCCTGTGTTCCAGTCTGTGTCTGTGTTCCAGTCTGTGTCTGTGTTCCAGTCTGTGTCCTTGTTCCAGTCTGTGTCCTTGTTCCAGTCTGTGTCTGTGTTCCAGTCTGTGTCTGTGTTCCAGTCTGTGTCCTTATTCCAGTCTGTGTCTGTGTTCCAGTCTGTGTCTGTGTTCCAGTCTGTGTCTGTGTTCCAGTCTGTGTCCTTGTTCCAGTCTGTGTCCTTGTTCCAGTCTGTGTCTGTGTTCCCGTCTGTGTCCTTGTTCCAATCTGTGTCTGTGTTCCAGTCTGTGCCTGTGTTCCAGTCTGTGTCTGTGTTCCATTATGTGTCTGTGTTCCAGTCTGTGTCCTTATTCCAGTCTGTGTCTGTGTTCCAGTCTGTGTCCTTGTTCCAGTCTGTGTCCTTGTTCAAGTCTGTGTCTGTGTTCCAGTCTGTGTCTGTGTTCCAGTCTGTGTTCTTGTTCCAGTCTGTGTCTGTGTTCCAGTCTGTGTCTGTGTTCCAGTCTGTGTCTGTGTTCCAGTCTGTGTCTGTATTCCAGTCTGTGTCTGTGTTCCAGTCTGTGTCCTTGTTCCAGTCTGTGTCCTTGTTCCAGTCTGTGTCCTTGTTCCAGTCTGTGTCCTTGTTCCAGTCTGTGTCTGTGTTCCAGTCTGTGTCCTTGTTCCAGTCTGTGTCTGCTCCAGCCTGTGCCTGTGTTCCAGTCTGTGTCTGTGTTCCAGTCTGTGTCTGTGTTCCAGTCTGTGTCTGTGTTCCAGTCTGTGTCTGTGTTCCAGTCTGTGTCCTTGTTCCAGTCTGTGTCCTTGTTCCAGTCTGTGTCTGTGTTCCAGTCTGTGTCCTTGTTCCAGTCTGTGTCTGCGTTCCAGTCTGTGTCTGTGTTCCAGTCTGTGTCTGTGTTCCAGTCTGTGTCCTTGTTCCAGTCTGTGTCTGTGTTCCAGTCTGTGTCCTTGTTCCAGTCTGTGTCTGTGTTCCAGTCTGTGTCCTTGTTCCAGTCTGTGTCTGTGTTCCAGTCTGTGTCCTTGTTCCAGGCTGTGTACTTGTTCCAGTCTGTGTCCTTGTTCCAGTCTGTGTCCTTGTTCCAGTCTGTGTCTGTGTTCCATTCTGTGTCTGTGTTCCAGTCTGTGTCTGTGTTCCAGTCTGTGTCCTTGTTCGAGTCTGTGTCTGTGTTCCAGTCTGTGTCCTTGTTCCAGTCTGTGTCTGTGTTCCAGTCTGTGTCCTTGTTCCAGTCTGTGTCCTTGTTCCAGTCTGTGTCCTTGTTCCAGTCTGTGTCTGTGTTCCAGTCTGTGTCCTTGTTCCAGTCTGTGTCCTTGTTCCAGTCTGTGTCTGTGTTCCAGTCTGTGTCTGTGTTCCAGTCTGTGTCTGTGTTCCAGTCTGTGTCCGTGTTCCAGTCTGTGTCCTTGTTCCAGTCTGTGTCCTTGTTCCAGTCTGTGTCTGTGTTCCAGTCTGTGTCTGTGTTCCAGTCTGTGTCCTTGTTCCAGTCTGTGTCTGTGTTCCAGTCTGTGTCCTTGTTCCAGTCTGTGTCCTTGTTCCAGTCTGTGTCTGTGTTCCAGTCTGTGTCCTTGTTCCAGTCTGTGTCCTTGTTCCAGTCTGTGTCTGTGTTCCAGTCTGTGTCTGTGTTCCAGTCTGTATCTGTGTTCCAGTCTGTGTCTGTGTTCCAGTCTGTGTCCATGTTCCAGTCTGTGTCCGTGTTCCCGTCTGTGTCTGTGTTCCAGTCTGTGTCTTTGTTCCAGTCTGTGTCCTTGTTCCAGTCTGTGTCTGTGTTCCAGTCTGCGTCCTTGTTCCAGTCTGTGTCCTTGTTCCAGTCTGTGTCTGTGTTCCAGTCTGTGTCTGTTTTCCAGTCTGTGTCTTTGTTCCAGTCTGTGTCCTTGTTCCAGTCTGTGTCCTTGTTCCAGTCTGTGTCCTTGTTCCAGTCTGTGTCTCTTTTCCAGTCTGTGTCTGTGTTCCAGTCTGTGTCTGTGTTCCAGTCTGTGTCCTTGTTCCAGTCTTTGTCCTTATTCCAGTCTGTGTCTGTGTTCCAGTCTGTGTCTGTGTTCCAGTCTGTGTCTGTGTTGCAGTCTGTGTCCTTGTTCCAGTCTTTGTCCTTATTCCAGTCTGTGTCTGTGTTCCAGTCTGTGTCTGTTTTCCAGTCTGTGTCCTTGTTCCAGTCTGTGTCCTTGTTCCAGTCTGTGTCCTTGTTCCAGTCTGTATCCTTGTTCCAGTCTGTGTCTGTTTTCCAGTCTGTGTCTGTGTTCCACTCTGTGTCTGTGTTGCAGTCTGTGTCCTTGTTCCAGTCTTTGTCCTTATTCCAGTCTGTGTCTGTGTTCCAGTCTGTGTCTGTGTTCCAGTCTGTGTCTGTGTTCCAGTCTGTGTCCTTGTTCCAGTCTGTGTCTGTGTTCCAGTCTGTGTCCTTGTTCCAGTCTGTGTCTGTGTTCCAGTCTGTGTCTGTGTTCCAGTCTGTGTCCTTGTTCCAGTCTGTGTCCTTGTTCCAGTCTGTGTCCTTGTTCCAGTCTGTGTCTGTGTTCCAGTCTGTGTCTGTGTTCCAGTTTGTGTCCTTGTTCCAGTCTGTGTCCTTGTTCCAGTCTGTGTCTGTGTTCCAGTCTGTGTCCTTGTTCCAGTCTGTGTCTGTGTTCCAGTCTGTGTCTGTGTTCCAGTCTGTGTCCTTGTTCCAGTCTGTGTCCTTGTTCCAGTCTGTGTCCTTGTTCCAGTCTGTGTCTGTGTTCCAGTCTGTGTCTGTGTTCCAGTTTGTGTCCTTGTTCCAGTCTGTGTCCTTGTTCCAGTCTGTGTCTGTGTTCCAGTTTGTGTCCTTGTTCCAGTCTGTGTCCTTGTTCCAGTCTGTGTCTGTGTTCCAGTCTGTGTCTGTGTTCCAGTCTGTGTCTGTGTTCCAGTCTGTGTCTGTGTTCCAGTTTGTGTCCTTGTTCCAGTCTGTGTCCTTGTTCCAGTCTGTGTCTGTGTTCCAGTCTGTGTCTGTGTTCCAGTCTGTGTCTGTGTTCCAGTCTGTGTCTGTGTTCCAGTTTGTGTCCTTGTTCCAGTCTGTGTCCTTGTTCCAGTCTGTGTCTGTGTTCCAGTCTGTGTCTGTGTTCCAGTCTGTGTCTGTGTTCCAGTCTGTGTCCTTGTTCCAGTCTGTGTCTGTGTTCCAGTCTGTGTCTGTGTTCCAGTTTGTGTCCTTGTTCCAGTCTGTGTCCTTGTTCCAGTCTGTGTCTGTGTTCCAGTCTGTGTCCTTGTTCCAGTCTGTGTCTGTGTTCCAGTCTGTGTCTGTGTTCCAGTCTGTGTCCTTGTTCCAGTCTGTGTCCTTGTTCCAGTCTGTGTCCTTGTTCCAGTCTGTGTCTGTGTTCCAGTCTGTGTCTGTGTTCCAGTTTGTGTCCTTGTTCCAGTCTGTGTCCTTGTTCCAGTCTGTGTCTGTGTTCCAGTCTGTGTCCTTGTTCCAGTCTGTGTCTGTGTTCCAGTCTGTGTCTGTGTTCCAGTCTGTGTCCTTGTTCCAGTCTGTGTCCTTGTTCCAGTCTGTGTCCTTGTTCCAGTCTGTGTCTGTGTTCCAGTCTGTGTCTGTGTTCCAGTTTGTGTCCTTGTTCCAGTCTGTGTCCTTGTTCCAGTCTGTGTCTGTGTTCCAGTCTGTGTCTGTGTTCCAGTCTGTGTCTGTGTTCCAGTCTGTATCTGTGTTCCAGTCTGTGTCCTTGTTCCAGTCTGTGTCCTTGTTCCAGTCTGTGTCTGTGTTCCAGTCTGTGTCTGTGTTCCAGTCTGTGTCTGTGTTCCAGTCTGTGTCTGTGTTCCAGTCTGCGTCCTTGTTCCAGTCTGTGTCCTTGTTCCAGTCTGTGTCTGTATTCCAGTCTGTGTCCTTGTTCCAGTCTGTGTCCTTGTTCCAGTCTGTGTCCTTGTTCCAGTCTGTGTCCTTGTTCCAGTCTGTGTCTGTGTTCCAGTCTGTGTCTGTGTTGCAGTCTGTGTCCTTGTTCCAGTCTGTGTCCTTGTTCCAGTCTGTGTCCTGTGTTCCAGTCTGTGTCCTTGTTCCAGTCTGTGTCTATGTTCCAGTCTGTGTCTTTGTTCCTGTCTGTGTCTGTATTCCAGTCTGTGTCTGTGTTCCAGTCTGTGTCCTTGTTCCAGTCTGTGTCTGTGTTCCAGTCTGTGTCCTTGTTCCAGTCTGTGTCTGTGTTCCAGTCTGTGTCCTTGTTCCAGTCTGTGTCTGTGTTCCAGTCTGTGTCCTTGTTCCAGTCTGTGTCCTTGTTCCAGTCTGTGTCCTTGTTCCAGTCTGTCCTTGTTCCAGTCTGTGTCTGTGTTCCAGTCTGTGTCTGTGTTCCAGTCTATGTCCTTGTTCCAGTCTGTGTCCTTGTTCCAGTCTGTGTCCTGTGTTCCAGTCTGTGTCCTTGTTCCAGTCTGTGTCCTTGTTCCAGTCTGTGTCTGTGTTCCAGTCTGTGTCTGTGTTCCAGTCTGTGTCCTTGTTCCAGTCTGTGTCCTTATTCCAGTCTGTGTCTGTGTTCCAGTCTGTGTCTGTGTTCCAGTCTGTGTCTGTGTTCCAGTCTGTGTCCTTGTTCCAGTCTGTGTCTGTGTTCCAGTCTGTGTCCTTGTTCCAGTCTGTGTCCTTGTTCAAGTCTGTGTCTGTGTTCCAGTCTGTGTCTGTGTTCCAGTCTGTGTTCTTGTTCCAGTCTGTGTCTGTGTTCCAGTCTGTGTCTGTGTTCCAGTCTGTGTCTGTGTTCCAGTCTGTGTCTGTATTCCAGTCTGTGTCTGTGTTCCAGTCTGTGTCCTTGTTCCAGTCTGTGTCCTTGTTCCAGTCTGTGTCCTTGTTCCAGTCTGTGTCCTTGTTCCAGTCTGTGTCTGTGTTCCAGTCTGTGTCCTTGTTCCAGTCTGTGTCTGCTCCAGCCTGTGCCTGTGTTCCAGTCTGTGTCTGTGTTCCAGTCTGTGTCTGTGTTCCAGTCTGTGTCTGTGTTCCAGTCTGTGTCTGTGTTCCAGTCTGTGTCCTTGTTCCAGTCTGTGTCCTTGTTCCAGTCTGTGTCTGTGTTCCAGTCTGTGTCCTTGTTCCAGTCTGTGTCTGCGTTCCAGTCTGTGTCTGTGTTCCAGTCTGTGTCTGTGTTCCAGTCTGTGTCCTTGTTCCAGTCTGTGTCTGTGTTCCAGTCTGTGTCCTTGTTCCAGTCTGTGTCTGTGTTCCAGTCTGTGTCCTTGTTCCAGTCTGTGTCTGTGTTCCAGTCTGTGTCCTTGTTCCAGGCTGTGTACTTGTTCCAGTCTGTGTCCTTGTTCCAGTCTGTGTCCTTGTTCCAGTCTGTGTCTGTGTTCCATTCTGTGTCTGTGTTCCAGTCTGTGTCTGTGTTCCAGTCTGTGTCCTTGTTCGAGTCTGTGTCTGTGTTCCAGTCTGTGTCCTTGTTCCAGTCTGTGTCTGTGTTCCAGTCTGTGTCCTTGTTCCAGTCTGTGTCCTTGTTCCAGTCTGTGTCCTTGTTCCAGTCTGTGTCTGTGTTCCAGTCTGTGTCCTTGTTCCAGTCTGTGTCCTTGTTCCAGTCTGTGTCTGTGTTCCAGTCTGTGTCTGTGTTCCAGTCTGTGTCTGTGTTCCAGTCTGTGTCCGTGTTCCAGTCTGTGTCCTTGTTCCAGTCTGTGTCCTTGTTCCAGTCTGTGTCTGTGTTCCAGTCTGTGTCTGTGTTCCAGTCTGTGTCCTTGTTCCAGTCTGTGTCTGTGTTCCAGTCTGTGTCCTTGTTCCAGTCTGTGTCCTTGTTCCAGTCTGTGTCTGTGTTCCAGTCTGTGTCCTTGTTCCAGTCTGTGTCCTTGTTCCAGTCTGTGTCTGTGTTCCAGTCTGTGTCTGTGTTCCAGTCTGTATCTGTGTTCCAGTCTGTGTCTGTGTTCCAGTCTGTGTCCTTGTTCCAGTCTGTGTCCGTGTTCCCGTCTGTGTCTGTGTTCCAGTCTGTGTCTTTGTTCCAGTCTGTGTCCTTGTTCCAGTCTGTGTCTGTGTTCCAGTCTGCGTCCTTGTTCCAGTCTGTGTCCTTGTTCCAGTCTGTGTCTGTGTTCCAGTCTGTGTCTGTTTTCCAGTCTGTGTCTTTGTTCCAGTCTGTGTCCTTGTTCCAGTCTGTGTCCTTGTTCCAGTCTGTGTCCTTGTTCCAGTCTGTGTCTGTTTTCCAGTCTGTGTCTGTGTTCCAGTCTGTGTCTGTGTTCCAGTCTGTGTCCTTGTTCCAGTCTTTGTCCTTATTCCAGTCTGTGTCTGTGTTCCAGTCTGTGTCTGTGTTCCAGTCTGTGTCTGTGTTGCAGTCTGTGTCCTTGTTCCAGTCTTTGTCCTTATTCCAGTCTGTGTCTGTGTTCCAGTCTGTGTCTGTTTTCCAGTCTGTGTCCTTGTTCCAGTCTGTGTCCTTGTTCCAGTCTGTGTCCTTGTTCCAGTCTGTATCCTTGTTCCAGTCTGTGTCTGTTTTCCAGTCTGTGTCTGTGTTCCACTCTGTGTCTGTGTTGCAGTCTGTGTCCTTGTTCCAGTCTTTGTCCTTATTCCAGTCTGTGTCTGTGTTCCAGTCTGTGTCTGTGTTCCAGTCTGTGTCTGTGTTCCAGTCTGTGTCCTTGTTCCAGTCTGTGTCTGTGTTCCAGTCTGTGTCCTTGTTCCAGTCTGTGTCTGTGTTCCAGTCTGTGTCTGTGTTCCAGTCTGTGTCCTTGTTCCAGTCTGTGTCCTTGTTCCAGTCTGTGTCCTTGTTCCAGTCTGTGTCTGTGTTCCAGTCTGTGTCTGTGTTCCAGTTTGTGTCCTTGTTCCAGTCTGTGTCCTTGTTCCAGTCTGTGTCTGTGTTCCAGTCTGTGTCCTTGTTCCAGTCTGTGTCTGTGTTCCAGTCTGTGTCTGTGTTCCAGTCTGTGTCCTTGTTCCAGTCTGTGTCCTTGTTCCAGTCTGTGTCCTTGTTCCAGTCTGTGTCTGTGTTCCAGTCTGTGTCTGTGTTCCAGTTTGTGTCCTTGTTCCAGTCTGTGTCCTTGTTCCAGTCTGTGTCTGTGTTCCAGTTTGTGTCCTTGTTCCAGTCTGTGTCCTTGTTCCAGTCTGTGTCTGTGTTCCAGTCTGTGTCTGTGTTCCAGTCTGTGTCTGTGTTCCAGTCTGTGTCTGTGTTCCAGTTTGTGTCCTTGTTCCAGTCTGTGTCCTTGTTCCAGTCTGTGTCTGTGTTCCAGTCTGTGTCTGTGTTCCAGTCTGTGTCTGTGTTCCAGTCTGTGTCTGTGTTCCAGTTTGTGTCCTTGTTCCAGTCTGTGTCCTTGTTCCAGTCTGTGTCTGTGTTCCAGTCTGTGTCTGTGTTCCAGTCTGTGTCTGTGTTCCAGTCTGTGTCCTTGTTCCAGTCTGTGTCTGTGTTCCAGTCTGTGTCTGTGTTCCAGTTTGTGTCCTTGTTCCAGTCTGTGTCCTTGTTCCAGTCTGTGTCTGTGTTCCAGTCTGTGTCCTTGTTCCAGTCTGTGTCTGTGTTCCAGTCTGTGTCTGTGTTCCAGTCTGTGTCCTTGTTCCAGTCTGTGTCCTTGTTCCAGTCTGTGTCCTTGTTCCAGTCTGTGTCTGTGTTCCAGTCTGTGTCTGTGTTCCAGTTTGTGTCCTTGTTCCAGTCTGTGTCCTTGTTCCAGTCTGTGTCTGTGTTCCAGTCTGTGTCCTTGTTCCAGTCTGTGTCTGTGTTCCAGTCTGTGTCTGTGTTCCAGTCTGTGTCCTTGTTCCAGTCTGTGTCCTTGTTCCAGTCTGTGTCCTTGTTCCAGTCTGTGTCTGTGTTCCAGTCTGTGTCTGTGTTCCAGTTTGTGTCCTTGTTCCAGTCTGTGTCCTTGTTCCAGTCTGTGTCTGTGTTCCAGTCTGTGTCCTTGTTCCAGTCTGTGTCTGTGTTCCAGTCTGTGTCTGTGTTCCAGTCTGTGTCCTTGTTCCAGTCTGTGTCCTTGTTCCAGTCTGTGTCCTTGTTCCAGCCTGTGTCTGTGTTCCAGTCTGTGTCTGTGTTCCAGTCTGTGTCTGTGTTCCAGTCTGTGTCCTTGTTCCAGTCTGTGTCCTTGTTCCAGTCTGTGTCTGTGTTCCAGTCTGTGTCTGTGTTCCAGTCTGTGTCTGTGTTCCAGTCTGTGTCCTTGTTCCAGTCTGTGTCTGTGTTCCAGTCTGTGTCCTTGTTCCAGTCTGTGTCCTTGTTCCAGTCTGTGTCCTTGTTCCAGTCTGTGTCCGTGTTCCAGTCTGTGTCTGTGTTCCAGTCTGTGTCTGTGTTCCAGTCTGTGTCCTTGTTCGAGTCTGTGTCTGTGTTCCAGTCTGTGTCTGTGTTCCAGTCTGTGTCTGTGTTCCAGTCTGTGTCTGTGTTCCAGTCTGTGTTCTTATTCCAATCTGTGTCTGTGTTCCAGTCTGTGTCTGTGTTCCAGTATGTGTCCTTGTTCCAGTCTGTGTCCTTGTTCCAGTCTGTGTCCTTGTTCCAGTCTGTGTCTGTGTTCCAGTCTGTGTCTGTGTTCCAGTCTGTGTCCTTGTTCCAGTCTGTGTCCTTGTTCCAGTCTGTGTCTGTGTTCCAGTCTGTGTCCTTGTTCCAGTCTGTGTCTGTGTTCCAGTCTGTGCCTGTGTTCCAGTCTGTGTCTGTGTTCCAGTCTGTGTCTGTGTTCCAGTCTGTGTCCTTGTTCCAGTCTGTGTCCTTGTTCCAGTCTGTGTCTGTGTTCCAGTCTGTGTCTGTGTTCCAGTCTGTGTCCTTATTCCAGTCTGTGTCTGTGTTCCAGTCTGTGTCTGTGTTCCAGTCTGTGTCTGTGTTCCAGTCTGTGTCCTTGTTCCAGTCTGTGTCCTTGTTCCAGTCTGTGTCTGTGTTCCCGTCTGTGTCCTTGTTCCAATCTGTGTCTGTGTTCCAGTCTGTGCCTGTGTTCCAGTCTGTGTCTGTGTTCCATTATGTGTCTGTGTTCCAGTCTGTGTCCTTATTCCAGTCTGTGTCTGTGTTCCAGTCTGTGTCCTTGTTCCAGTCTGTGTCCTTGTTCAAGTCTGTGTCTGTGTTCCAGTCTGTGTCTGTGTTCCAGTCTGTGTTCTTGTTCCAGTCTGTGTCTGTGTTCCAGTCTGTGTCTGTGTTCCAGTCTGTGTCTGTGTTCCAGTCTGTGTCTGTATTCCAGTCTGTGTCTGTGTTCCAGTCTGTGTCCTTGTTCCAGTCTGTGTCCTTGTTCCAGTCTGTGTCCTTGTTCCAGTCTGTGTCCTTGTTCCAGTCTGTGTCTGTGTTCCAGTCTGTGTCCTTGTTCCAGTCTGTGTCTGCTCCAGCCTGTGCCTGTGTTCCAGTCTGTGTCTGTGTTCCAGTCTGTGTCTGTGTTCCAGTCTGTGTCTGTGTTCCAGTCTGTGTCTGTGTTCCAGTCTGTGTCCTTGTTCCAGTCTGTGTCCTTGTTCCAGTCTGTGTCTGTGTTCCAGTCTGTGTCCTTGTTCCAGTCTGTGTCTGCGTTCCAGTCTGTGTCTGTGTTCCAGTCTGTGTCTGTGTTCCAGTCTGTGTCCTTGTTCCAGTCTGTGTCTGTGTTCCAGTCTGTGTCCTTGTTCCAGTCTGTGTCTGTGTTCCAGTCTGTGTCCTTGTTCCAGTCTGTGTCTGTGTTCCAGTCTGTGTCCTTGTTCCAGGCTGTGTACTTGTTCCAGTCTGTGTCCTTGTTCCAGTCTGTGTCCTTGTTCCAGTCTGTGTCTGTGTTCCATTCTGTGTCTGTGTTCCAGTCTGTGTCTGTGTTCCAGTCTGTGTCCTTGTTCGAGTCTGTGTCTGTGTTCCAGTCTGTGTCCTTGTTCCAGTCTGTGTCTGTGTTCCAGTCTGTGTCCTTGTTCCAGTCTGTGTCCTTGTTCCAGTCTGTGTCCTTGTTCCAGTCTGTGTCTGTGTTCCAGTCTGTGTCCTTGTTCCAGTCTGTGTCCTTGTTCCAGTCTGTGTCTGTGTTCCAGTCTGTGTCTGTGTTCCAGTCTGTGTCTGTGTTCCAGTCTGTGTCCGTGTTCCAGTCTGTGTCCTTGTTCCAGTCTGTGTCCTTGTTCCAGTCTGTGTCTGTGTTCCAGTCTGTGTCTGTGTTCCAGTCTGTGTCCTTGTTCCAGTCTGTGTCTGTGTTCCAGTCTGTGTCCTTGTTCCAGTCTGTGTCCTTGTTCCAGTCTGTGTCTGTGTTCCAGTCTGTGTCCTTGTTCCAGTCTGTGTCCTTGTTCCAGTCTGTGTCTGTGTTCCAGTCTGTGTCTGTGTTCCAGTCTGTATCTGTGTTCCAGTCTGTGTCTGTGTTCCAGTCTGTGTCCATGTTCCAGTCTGTGTCCGTGTTCCCGTCTGTGTCTGTGTTCCAGTCTGTGTCTTTGTTCCAGTCTGTGTCCTTGTTCCAGTCTGTGTCTGTGTTCCAGTCTGCGTCCTTGTTCCAGTCTGTGTCCTTGTTCCAGTCTGTGTCTGTGTTCCAGTCTGTGTCTGTTTTCCAGTCTGTGTCTTTGTTCCAGTCTGTGTCCTTGTTCCAGTCTGTGTCCTTGTTCCAGTCTGTGTCCTTGTTCCAGTCTGTGTCTCTTTTCCAGTCTGTGTCTGTGTTCCAGTCTGTGTCTGTGTTCCAGTCTGTGTCCTTGTTCCAGTCTTTGTCCTTATTCCAGTCTGTGTCTGTGTTCCAGTCTGTGTCTGTGTTCCAGTCTGTGTCTGTGTTGCAGTCTGTGTCCTTGTTCCAGTCTTTGTCCTTATTCCAGTCTGTGTCTGTGTTCCAGTCTGTGTCTGTTTTCCAGTCTGTGTCCTTGTTCCAGTCTGTGTCCTTGTTCCAGTCTGTGTCCTTGTTCCAGTCTGTGTCCTTGTTCCAGTCTGTGTCTGTGTTCCAGTCTGTGTCTGTGTTCCAGTTTGTGTCCTTGTTCCAGTCTGTGTCCTTGTTCCAGTCTGTGTCTGTGTTCCAGTCTGTGTCCTTGTTCCAGTCTGTGTCTGTGTTCCAGTCTGTGTCTGTGTTCCAGTCTGTGTCCTTGTTCCAGTCTGTGTCCTTGTTCCAGTCTGTGTCCTTGTTCCAGTCTGTGTCTGTGTTCCAGTCTGTGTCTGTGTTCCAGTTTGTGTCCTTGTTCCAGTCTGTGTCCTTGTTCCAGTCTGTGTCTGTGTTCCAGTCTGTGTCCTTGTTCCAGTCTGTGTCTGTGTTCCAGTCTGTGTCTGTGTTCCAGTCTGTGTCCTTGTTCCAGTCTGTGTCCTTGTTCCAGTCTGTGTCCTTGTTCCAGCCTGTGTCTGTGTTCCAGTCTGTGTCTGTGTTCCAGTCTGTGTCTGTGTTCCAGTCTGTGTCCTTGTTCCAGTCTGTGTCCTTGTTCCAGTCTGTGTCTGTGTTCCAGTCTGTGTCTGTGTTCCAGTCTGTGTCTGTGTTCCAGTCTGTGTCCTTGTTCCAGTCTGTGTCTGTGTTCCAGTCTGTGTCCTTGTTCCAGTCTGTGTCCTTGTTCCAGTCTGTGTCCTTGTTCCAGTCTGTGTCCGTGTTCCAGTCTGTGTCTGTGTTCCAGTCTGTGTCTGTGTTCCAGTCTGTGTCCTTGTTCGAGTCTGTGTCTGTGTTCCAGTCTGTGTCTGTGTTCCAGTCTGTGTCTGTGTTCCAGTCTGTGTCTGTGTTCCAGTCTGTGTTCTTATTCCAATCTGTGTCTGTGTTCCAGTCTGTGTCTGTGTTCCAGTATGTGTCCTTGTTCCAGTCTGTGTCCTTGTTCCAGTCTGTGTCCTTGTTCCAGTCTGTGTCTGTGTTCCAGTCTGTGTCTGTGTTCCAGTCTGTGTCCTTGTTCCAGTCTGTGTCCTTGTTCCAGTCTGTGTCTGTGTTCCAGTCTGTGTCCTTGTTCCAGTCTGTGTCTGTGTTCCAGTCTGTGCCTGTGTTCCAGTCTGTGTCTGTGTTCCAGTCTGTGTCTGTGTTCCAGTCTGTGTCCTTGTTCCAGTCTGTGTCCTTGTTCCAGTCTGTGTCTGTGTTCCAGTCTGTGTCTGTGTTCCAGTCTGTGTCCTTATTCCAGTCTGTGTCTGTGTTCCAGTCTGTGTCTGTGTTCCAGTCTGTGTCTGTGTTCCAGTCTGTGTCCTTGTTCCAGTCTGTGTCCTTGTTCCAGTCTGTGTCTGTGTTCCCGTCTGTGTCCTTGTTCCAATCTGTGTCTGTGTTCCAGTCTGTGCCTGTGTTCCAGTCTGTGTCTGTGTTCCATTATGTGTCTGTGTTCCAGTCTGTGTCCTTATTCCAGTCTGTGTCTGTGTTCCAGTCTGTGTCCTTGTTCCAGTCTGTGTCCTTGTTCAAGTCTGTGTCTGTGTTCCAGTCTGTGTCTGTGTTCCAGTCTGTGTTCTTGTTCCAGTCTGTGTCTGTGTTCCAGTCTGTGTCTGTGTTCCAGTCTGTGTCTGTGTTCCAGTCTGTGTCTGTATTCCAGTCTGTGTCTGTGTTCCAGTCTGTGTCCTTGTTCCAGTCTGTGTCCTTGTTCCAGTCTGTGTCCTTGTTCCAGTCTGTGTCCTTGTTCCAGTCTGTGTCTGTGTTCCAGTCTGTGTCCTTGTTCCAGTCTGTGTCTGCTCCAGCCTGTGCCTGTGTTCCAGTCTGTGTCTGTGTTCCAGTCTGTGTCTGTGTTCCAGTCTGTGTCTGTGTTCCAGTCTGTGTCTGTGTTCCAGTCTGTGTCCTTGTTCCAGTCTGTGTCCTTGTTCCAGTCTGTGTCTGTGTTCCAGTCTGTGTCCTTGTTCCAGTCTGTGTCTGCGTTCCAGTCTGTGTCTGTGTTCCAGTCTGTGTCTGTGTTCCAGTCTGTGTCCTTGTTCCAGTCTGTGTCTGTGTTCCAGTCTGTGTCCTTGTTCCAGTCTGTGTCTGTGTTCCAGTCTGTGTCCTTGTTCCAGTCTGTGTCTGTGTTCCAGTCTGTGTCCTTGTTCCAGGCTGTGTACTTGTTCCAGTCTGTGTCCTTGTTCCAGTCTGTGTCCTTGTTCCAGTCTGTGTCTGTGTTCCATTCTGTGTCTGTGTTCCAGTCTGTGTCTGTGTTCCAGTCTGTGTCCTTGTTCGAGTCTGTGTCTGTGTTCCAGTCTGTGTCCTTGTTCCAGTCTGTGTCTGTGTTCCAGTCTGTGTCCTTGTTCCAGTCTGTGTCCTTGTTCCAGTCTGTGTCCTTGTTCCAGTCTGTGTCTGTGTTCCAGTCTGTGTCCTTGTTCCAGTCTGTGTCCTTGTTCCAGTCTGTGTCTGTGTTCCAGTCTGTGTCTGTGTTCCAGTCTGTGTCTGTGTTCCAGTCTGTGTCCGTGTTCCAGTCTGTGTCCTTGTTCCAGTCTGTGTCCTTGTTCCAGTCTGTGTCTGTGTTCCAGTCTGTGTCTGTGTTCCAGTCTGTGTCCTTGTTCCAGTCTGTGTCTGTGTTCCAGTCTGTGTCCTTGTTCCAGTCTGTGTCCTTGTTCCAGTCTGTGTCTGTGTTCCAGTCTGTGTCCTTGTTCCAGTCTGTGTCCTTGTTCCAGTCTGTGTCTGTGTTCCAGTCTGTGTCTGTGTTCCAGTCTGTATCTGTGTTCCAGTCTGTGTCTGTGTTCCAGTCTGTGTCCATGTTCCAGTCTGTGTCCGTGTTCCCGTCTGTGTCTGTGTTCCAGTCTGTGTCTTTGTTCCAGTCTGTGTCCTTGTTCCAGTCTGTGTCTGTGTTCCAGTCTGCGTCCTTGTTCCAGTCTGTGTCCTTGTTCCAGTCTGTGTCTGTGTTCCAGTCTGTGTCTGTTTTCCAGTCTGTGTCTTTGTTCCAGTCTGTGTCCTTGTTCCAGTCTGTGTCCTTGTTCCAGTCTGTGTCCTTGTTCCAGTCTGTGTCTCTTTTCCAGTCTGTGTCTGTGTTCCAGTCTGTGTCTGTGTTCCAGTCTGTGTCCTTGTTCCAGTCTTTGTCCTTATTCCAGTCTGTGTCTGTGTTCCAGTCTGTGTCTGTGTTCCAGTCTGTGTCTGTGTTGCAGTCTGTGTCCTTGTTCCAGTCTTTGTCCTTATTCCAGTCTGTGTCTGTGTTCCAGTCTGTGTCTGTTTTCCAGTCTGTGTCCTTGTTCCAGTCTGTGTCCTTGTTCCAGTCTGTGTCCTTGTTCCAGTCTGTATCCTTGTTCCAGTCTGTGTCTGTTTTCCAGTCTGTGTCTGTGTTCCACTCTGTGTCTGTGTTGCAGTCTGTGTCCTTGTTCCAGTCTTTGTCCTTATTCCAGTCTGTGTCTGTGTTCCAGTCTGTGTCTGTGTTCCAGTCTGTGTCTGTGTTCCAGTCTGTGTCCTTGTTCCAGTCTGTGTCTGTGTTCCAGTCTGTGTCCTTGTTCCAGTCTGTGTCTGTGTTCCAGTCTGTGTCTGTGTTCCAGTCTGTGTCCTTGTTCCTGTCTGTGTCCTTGTTCCAGTCTGTGTCCTTGTTCCAGTCTGTGTCTGTGTTCCAGTCTGTGTCTGTGTTCCAGTTTGTGTCCTTGTTCCAGTCTGTGTCCTTGTTCCAGTCTGTGTCTGTGTTCCAGTCTGTGTCCTTGTTCCAGTCTGTGTCTGTGTTCCAGTCTGTGTCTGTGTTCCAGTCTGTGTCCTTGTTCCAGTCTGTGTCCTTGTTCCAGTCTGTGTCCTTGTTCCAGTCTGTGTCTGTGTTCCAGTCTGTGTCTGTGTTCCAGTTTGTGTCCTTGTTCCAGTCTGTGTCCTTGTTCCAGTCTGTGTCTGTGTTCCAGTTTGTGTCCTTGTTCCAGTCTGTGTCCTTGTTCCAGTCTGTGTCTGTGTTCCAGTCTGTGTCTGTGTTCCAGTCTGTGTCTGTGTTCCAGTCTGTGTCTGTGTTCCAGTTTGTGTCCTTGTTCCAGTCTGTGTCCTTGTTCCAGTCTGTGTCTGTGTTCCAGTCTGTGTCTGTGTTCCAGTCTGTGTCTGTGTTCCAGTCTGTGTCTGTGTTCCAGTTTGTGTCCTTGTTCCAGTCTGTGTCCTTGTTCCAGTCTGTGTCTGTGTTCCAGTCTGTGTCTGTGTTCCAGTCTGTGTCTGTGTTCCAGTCTGTGTCCTTGTTCCAGTCTGTGCCTGTGTTCCAGTCTGTGTCTGTGTTCCAGTTTGTGTCCTTGTTCCAGTCTGTGTCCTTGTTCCAGTCTGTGTCTGTGTTCCAGTCTGTGTCCTTGTTCCAGTCTGTGTCTGTGTTCCAGTCTGTGTCTGTGTTCCAGTCTGTGTCCTTGTTCCAGTCTGTGTCCTTGTTCCAGTCTGTGTCCTTGTTCCAGTCTGTGTCTGTGTTCCAGTCTGTGTCTGTGTTCCAGTTTGTGTCCTTGTTCCAGTCTGTGTCCTTGTTCCAGTCTGTGTCTGTGTTCCAGTCTGTGTCCTTGTTCCAGTCTGTGTCTGTGTTCCAGTCTGTGTCTGTGTTCCAGTCTGTGTCCTTGTTCCAGTCTGTGTCCTTGTTCCAGTCTGTGTCCTTGTTCCAGTCTGTGTCTGTGTTCCAGTCTGTGTCTGTGTTCCAGTTTGTGTCCTTGTTCCAGTCTGTGTCCTTGTTCCAGTCTGTGTCTGTGTTCCAGTCTGTGTCTGTGTTCCAGTCTGTGTCTGTGTTCCAGTCTGTATCTGTGTTCCAGTCTGTGTCCTTGTTCCAGTCTGTGTCCTTGTTCCAGTCTGTGTCTGTGTTCCAGTCTGTGTCTGTGTTCCAGTCTGTGTCTGTGTTCCAGTCTGTGTCTGTGTTCCAGTCTGCGTCCTTGTTCCAGTCTGTGTCCTTGTTCCAGTCTGTGTCCTTGTTCCAGTCTGTGTCTGTATTCCAGTCTGTGTCCTTGTTCCAGTCTGTGTCCTTGTTCCAGTCTGTGTCCTTGTTCCAGTCTGTGTCCTTGTTCCAGTCTGTGTCTGTGTTCCAGTCTGTGTCTGTGTTGCAGTCTGTGTCCTTGTTCCAGTCTGTGTCCTTGTTCCAGTCTGTGTCCTGTGTTCCAGTCTGTGTCCTTGTTCCAGTCTGTGTCTATGTTCCAGTCTGTGTCTTTGTTCCTGTCTGTGTCTGTATTCCAGTCTGTGTCTGTGTTCCAGTCTGTGTCCTTGTTCCAGTCTGTGTCTGTGTTCCAGTCTGTGTCCTTGTTCCAGTCTGTGTCTGTGTTCCAGTCTGTGTCCTTGTTCCAGTCTGTGTCTGTGTTCCAGTCTGTGTCCTTGTTCCAGTCTGTGTCCTTGTTCCAGTCTGTGTCCTTGTTCCAGTCTGTCCTTGTTCCAGTCTGTGTCTGTGTTCCAGTCTGTGTCTGTGTTCCAGTCTATGTCCTTGTTCCAGTCTGTGTCCTTGTTCCAGTCTGTGTCCTGTGTTCCAGTCTGTGTCCTTGTTCCAGTCTGTGTCCTTGTTCCAGTCTGTGTCTGTGTTCCAGTCTGTGTCTGTGTTCCAGTCTGTGTCCTTGTTCCAGTCTGTGTCCTTATTCCAGTCTGTGTCTGTGTTCCAGTCTGTGTCTGTGTTCCAGTCTGTGTCTGTGTTCCAGTCTGTGTCCTTGTTCCAGTCTGTGTCTGTGTTCCAGTCTGTGTCCTTGTTCCAGTCTGTGTCCTTGTTCAAGTCTGTGTCTGTGTTCCAGTCTGTGTCTGTGTTCCAGTCTGTGTTCTTGTTCCAGTCTGTGTCTGTGTTCCAGTCTGTGTCTGTGTTCCAGTCTGTGTCTGTGTTCCAGTCTGTGTCTGTATTCCAGTCTGTGTCTGTGTTCCAGTCTGTGTCCTTGTTCCAGTCTGTGTCCTTGTTCCAGTCTGTGTCCTTGTTCCAGTCTGTGTCTGTGTTCCAGTCTGTGTCCTTGTTCCAGTCTGTGTCTGCTCCAGCCTGTGCCTGTGTTCCAGTCTGTGTCTGTGTTCCAGTCTGTGTCTGTGTTCCAGTCTGTGTCTGTGTTCCAGTCTGTGTCTGTGTTCCAGTCTGTGTCCTTGTTCCAGTCTGTGTCCTTGTTCCAGTCTGTGTCTGTGTTCCAGTCTGTGTCCTTGTTCCAGTCTGTGTCTGCGTTCCAGTCTGTGTCTGTGTTCCAGTCTGTGTCTGTGTTCCAGTCTGTGTCCTTGTTCCAGTCTGTGTCTGTGTTCCAGTCTGTGTCCTTGTTCCAGTCTGTGTCTGTGTTCCAGTCTGTGTCCTTGTTCCAGTCTGTGTCTGTGTTCCAGTCTGTGTCCTTGTTCCAGGCTGTGTACTTGTTCCAGTCTGTGTCCTTGTTCCAGTCTGTGTCCTTGTTCCAGTCTGTGTCTGTGTTCCATTCTGTGTCTGTGTTCCAGTCTGTGTCTGTGTTCCAGTCTGTGTCCTTGTTCGAGTCTGTGTCTGTGTTCCAGTCTGTGTCCTTGTTCCAGTCTGTGTCTGTGTTCCAGTCTGTGTCCTTGTTCCAGTCTGTGTCCTTGTTCCAGTCTGTGTCCTTGTTCCAGTCTGTGTCTGTGTTCCAGTCTGTGTCCTTGTTCCAGTCTGTGTCCTTGTTCCAGTCTGTGTCTGTGTTCCAGTCTGTGTCTGTGTTCCAGTCTGTGTCTGTGTTCCAGTCTGTGTCCGTGTTCCAGTCTGTGTCCTTGTTCCAGTCTGTGTCCTTGTTCCAGTCTGTGTCTGTGTTCCAGTCTGTGTCTGTGTTCCAGTCTGTGTCCTTGTTCCAGTCTGTGTCTGTGTTCCAGTCTGTGTCCTTGTTCCAGTCTGTGTCCTTGTTCCAGTCTGTGTCTGTGTTCCAGTCTGTGTCCTTGTTCCAGTCTGTGTCCTTGTTCCAGTCTGTGTCTGTGTTCCAGTCTGTGTCTGTGTTCCAGTCTGTATCTGTGTTCCAGTCTGTGTCTGTGTTCCAGTCTGTGTCCTTGTTCCAGTCTGTGTCCGTGTTCCCGTCTGTGTCTGTGTTCCAGTCTGTGTCTTTGTTCCAGTCTGTGTCCTTGTTCCAGTCTGTGTCTGTGTTCCAGTCTGCGTCCTTGTTCCAGTCTGTGTCCTTGTTCCAGTCTGTGTCTGTGTTCCAGTCTGTGTCTGTTTTCCAGTCTGTGTCTTTGTTCCAGTCTGTGTCCTTGTTCCAGTCTGTGTCCTTGTTCCAGTCTGTGTCCTTGTTCCAGTCTGTGTCTGTTTTCCAGTCTGTGTCTGTGTTCCAGTCTGTGTCTGTGTTCCAGTCTGTGTCCTTGTTCCAGTCTTTGTCCTTATTCCAGTCTGTGTCTGTGTTCCAGTCTGTGTCTGTGTTCCAGTCTGTGTCTGTGTTGCAGTCTGTGTCCTTGTTCCAGTCTTTGTCCTTATTCCAGTCTGTGTCTGTGTTCCAGTCTGTGTCTGTTTTCCAGTCTGTGTCCTTGTTCCAGTCTGTGTCCTTGTTCCAGTCTGTGTCCTTGTTCCAGTCTGTATCCTTGTTCCAGTCTGTGTCTGTTTTCCAGTCTGTGTCTGTGTTCCACTCTGTGTCTGTGTTGCAGTCTGTGTCCTTGTTCCAGTCTTTGTCCTTATTCCAGTCTGTGTCTGTGTTCCAGTCTGTGTCTGTGTTCCAGTCTGTGTCTGTGTTCCAGTCTGTGTCCTTGTTCCAGTCTGTGTCTGTGTTCCAGTCTGTGTCCTTGTTCCAGTCTGTGTCTGTGTTCCAGTCTGTGTCTGTGTTCCAGTCTGTGTCCTTGTTCCAGTCTGTGTCCTTGTTCCAGTCTGTGTCCTTGTTCCAGTCTGTGTCTGTGTTCCAGTCTGTGTCTGTGTTCCAGTTTGTGTCCTTGTTCCAGTCTGTGTCCTTGTTCCAGTCTGTGTCTGTGTTCCAGTCTGTGTCCTTGTTCCAGTCTGTGTCTGTGTTCCAGTCTGTGTCTGTGTTCCAGTCTGTGTCCTTGTTCCAGTCTGTGTCCTTGTTCCAGTCTGTGTCCTTGTTCCAGTCTGTGTCTGTGTTCCAGTCTGTGTCTGTGTTCCAGTTTGTGTCCTTGTTCCAGTCTGTGTCCTTGTTCCAGTCTGTGTCTGTGTTCCAGTTTGTGTCCTTGTTCCAGTCTGTGTCTGTGTTCCAGTCTGTGTCTGTGTTCCAGTCTGTGTCTGTGTTCCAGTTTGTGTCCTTGTTCCAGTCTGTGTCCTTGTTCCAGTCTGTGTCTGTGTTCCAGTCTGTGTCTGTGTTCCAGTCTGTGTCTGTGTTCCAGTCTGTGTCTGTGTTCCAGTTTGTGTCCTTGTTCCAGTCTGTGTCCTTGTTCCAGTCTGTGTCTGTGTTCCAGTCTGTGTCTGTGTTCCAGTCTGTGTCTGTGTTCCAGTCTGTGTCCTTGTTCCAGTCTGTGTCTGTGTTCCAGTCTGTGTCTGTGTTCCAGTTTGTGTCCTTGTTCCAGTCTGTGTCCTTGTTCCAGTCTGTGTCTGTGTTCCAGTCTGTGTCCTTGTTCCAGTCTGTGTCTGTGTTCCAGTCTGTGTCTGTGTTCCAGTCTGTGTCCTTGTTCCAGTCTGTGTCCTTGTTCCAGTCTGTGTCCTTGTTCCAGTCTGTGTCTGTGTTCCAGTCTGTGTCTGTGTTCCAGTTTGTGTCCTTGTTCCAGTCTGTGTCCTTGTTCCAGTCTGTGTCTGTGTTCCAGTCTGTGTCCTTGTTCCAGTCTGTGTCTGTGTTCCAGTCTGTGTCTGTGTTCCAGTCTGTGTCCTTGTTCCAGTCTGTGTCCTTGTTCCAGTCTGTGTCCTTGTTCCAGTCTGTGTCTGTGTTCCAGTCTGTGTCTGTGTTCCAGTTTGTGTCCTTGTTCCAGTCTGTGTCCTTGTTCCAGTCTGTGTCTGTGTTCCAGTCTGTGTCTGTGTTCCAGTCTGTGTCTGTGTTCCAGTCTGTATCTGTGTTCCAGTCTGTGTCCTTGTTCCAGTCTGTGTCTGTGTTCCAGTCTGTGTCTGTGTTCCAGTCTGTGTCTGTGTTCCAGTCTGTGTCTGTGTTCCAGTCTGCGTCCTTGTTCCAGTCTGTGTCCTTGTTCCAGTCTGTGTCTGTATTCCAGTCTGTGTCCTTGTTCCAGTCTGTGTCCTTGTTCCAGTCTGTGTCCTTGTTCCAGTCTGTGTCCTTGTTCCAGTCTGTGTCTGTGTTCCAGTCTGTGTCTGTGTTGCAGTCTGTGTCCTTGTTCCAGTCTGTGTCCTTGTTCCAGTCTGTGTCCTGTGTTCCAGTCTGTGTCCTTGTTCCAGTCTGTGTCTATGTTCCAGTCTGTGTCTTTGTTCCTGTCTGTGTCTGTATTCCAGTCTGTGTCTGTGTTCCAGTCTGTGTCCTTGTTCCAGTCTGTGTCTGTGTTCCAGTCTGTGTCCTTGTTCCAGTCTGTGTCTGTGTTCCAGTCTGTGTCCTTGTTCCAGTCTGTGTCTGTGTTCCAGTCTGTGTCCTTGTTCCAGTCTGTGTCCTTGTTCCAGTCTGTGTCCTTGTTCCAGTCTGTCCTTGTTCCAGTCTGTGTCTGTGTTCCAGTCTGTGTCTGTGTTCCAGTCTATGTCCTTGTTCCAGTCTGTGTCCTTGTTCCAGTCTGTGTCCTGTGTTCCAGTCTGTGTCCTTGTTCCAGTCTGTGTCCTTGTTCCAGTCTGTGTCTGTGTTCCAGTCTGTGTCTGTGTTCCAGTCTGTGTCTGTGTTCCAGTCTGTGTCCTTGTTCCAGTCTGTGTCTGTGTTCCAGTCTGTGTCTGTGTTCCAGTCTGTGTCCTTGTTCCAGTCTGTGTCTGTGTTCCAGTCTGCGTCCTTGTTCCAGTCTGTGTCCTTGTTCCAGTCTGTGTCTGTGTTCCAGTCTGTGTCTGTGTTCCAGTCTGTGTCCTTGTTCCAGTCTGTGTCTGTGTTCCAGTCTGTGTCTGTGTTCCAGCCTGTGTCCTTGTTCCAGTCTGTGTCTGTGTTCCAGTCTGTGTCCTTGTTCCAGTCTGTGTCTGTGTTCCAGTCTGTGTCCTTGTTCGAGTCTGTGGCTGTGTTCCAGTCTGTGTCTGTGTTCCAGTCTGTGTCCTTGTTCCAGTCTGTGTCTGTGTTCCAAACTGTGTCTGTGTTCCAGTCTGTGTCTGTGTTCCAGTCTGTGTCCTTGTTCCAGTCTGTGTCCTTATTCCAGTCTGTGTCTGTGTTCCAGTCTGTGTCTGTGTTCCAGTCTGTGTCTGTGTTCCAGTCTGTGTCCTTGTTCCAGTCTGTGTCTGTGTTCCAGTCTGTGTCCTTGTTCCAGTCTGTGTCTGTGTTCCAGTCTGTGTCTGTGTTCCAGTCTGTGTCCTTGTTCCAGTCTGTGTCCTTGTTCCAGTCTGTGTCTGTGTTCCAGTCTGTGTCTGTGTTCCAGTCTGTGTCTGTGTTCCAGTCTGTGTCCTTGTTCCAGTCTGTGTCTGTGTTCCAGTCTGTGTTCCAGTCTGTGTCCTTGTTCCAGTCTGTGTCTGTGTTCCAGTCTGTGTCTGTGTTCCAGTCTGTATCTGTGTTCCAGTCTGTGTCCTTGTTCCAGTCTGTGTCCTTGTTCCAGTCTGTGTCTGTGTTCCAGTCTGTGTCTGTGTTCCAGTCTGTGTCTGTGTTCCAGTCTGTGTCCTTGTTCCAGTCTGTGTCTGTGTTCCAGTCTGCGTCCTTGTTCCAGTCTGTGTCCTTGTTCCAGTCTGTGTCTGTGTTCCAGTCTGTGTCTGTGTTCCAGTCTGTGTCCTTGTTCCAGTCTGTGTCTGTGTTCCAGTCTGTGTCTGTGTTCCAGCCTGTGTCCTTGTTCCAGTCTGTGTCTGTGTTCCAGTCTGTGTCCTTGTTCCAGTCTGTGTCTGTGTTCCAGTCTGTGTCCTTGTTCGAGTCTGTGGCTGTGTTCCAGTCTGTGTCTGTGTTCCAGTCTGTGTCCTTGTTCCAGTCTGTGTCTGTGTTCCAAACTGTGTCTGTGTTCCAGTCTGTGTCTGTGTTCCAGTCTGTGTCCTTGTTCCAGTCTGTGTCCTTGTTACAGTCTGTGTCTGTGTTCCCGTCTGTGTCTGTGTTCCAGTCTGTGTCCTTGTTCCAGTCTGTGTCTGTGTTCCCGTCTGTGTTCTGTTTGAATCTGTGTCTGTGTTCCAGTCTGTGTCTGTGTTCCAGTCTGTGTCTGTGTTCCAGTCTGTGTCCTTGTTCCAGTCTGTGTCCTTGTTCCAGTCTGTGTCTGTGTTCCAGTCTGTGTCCTTGTTCCAGTCTGTGTCTGTGTTCCCGTCTGTGTCCGTGTTCCAGTCTGTGTCCTTGTTCCAGTCTGTGTCCTTGTTCCAGTCTGTGTCCTTGTTCCAGTCTGTGTCTGTGTTCGAGTCTGTGTCTGTGTTCCAGTCTGTGTCTGTGTTCCAGTCTGTGTCTGTGTTCTAGTCTGTGTCCTTGTTCCAATCTGTGTCTGTGTTCCAGTCGGTGTCTGTGTTCTAGTCTGTGTCCTTGTTCCAGTCTGTGTCTGTGTTCCAGTCTGTGTCTGTGTTCTAGTCTGTGTCTGTGTTCCAGTCTGTGTCTGTGTTCCAGTCTGTGTCCTTGTTCCAGTCTGTGTCCTTGTTCCAGTCTGTGTTCTGTTCCAGTCTGTGTCTGTGTTCCAGTCTGTGTCCTTGTTCCAGTCTGTGTTCTGTTCCAGTCTGTGTCCTTGTTCCAGTCTGTATCATTGTTCCAGTCTGTGTCTGTGTTCCAGTCTGTGTCCTTGTTCCAGTCTGTGTCTTTGTTCCAGTCTGTGTCTGTGTTCCAGTCTGTGTCTGTGTTCCAGTCTGTGTCTGTGTTCTAGTCTGTGTCCTTGTTCCAGTCTGTGTCTGTGTTCCAGTCTGTGTCTGTGTTCCAGTCTGTGTCTGTGTCCTTGTTCCAGTCTCTGTCTGTGTTCCAGTCTGTGTCCTTGTTCCAGTCTGTGTCCTTGTTCCAGTCTGTGTCTGTGTTCCAGTCTGTGTCTGTGTTCTAGTCTGTGTCCTTGTTCCAGTCTGTGTCTGTGTTCCAGTCTGTGTCCTTGTTCCAGTCTGTGTCTGTGTTCCAGTCTGTGTCTGTGTTCCAGTCTGTGTCTGTGTTCCAGTCTGTGTCCTTGTTCCAGTCTGTGTTCTTGTTCCAGTCTGTGTCTGTGTTCCAGTCTGTGTCTGTGTTCGAGTCTGTATCTGTGTTCCAGTCTGTGTCCTTGTTCCAGTCTGTATCATTGTTCCAGTCTGTGTCTGTGTTCCAGTCTGTGTCCTTGTTCCAGTCTGTGTCCTTGTTCCAGTCTGTGTCTGTGTTCCAGTCTGTGTCTGTGTTCCAGTCTGTGTCCTTGTTCCAGTCTGTGTTCTGTTCCAGTCTGTGTCCTTGTTCCAGTCTGTATCATTGTTCCAGTCTGTGTCTGTGTTCCAGTCTGTGTCCTTGTTCCAGTCTGTGTCCTTGTTCCAGTCTGTGTCTGTGTTCCAGTCTGTGTCTGTGTTCCAGTCTGTGTCTGTGTTCCAGTCTGTGTCTGTGTTCCAGTCTGTGTCCTTGTTCCAGTCTGTGTCCTTGTTCCAGTCTGTGTCTGTGTTCCAGTCTGTGTCCGTGTTCCAGTCTGTGTCCTTATTCCAGTCTGTGTCCTTGTTCCAGTCTGTGTCCTTGTTCCAGCCTGTGTCTGTGTTCCAGTCTGTGTCTGTGTTCCAGTCTGTGTCTCTGTTCCAGTCTGTGTCCTTGTTCCAGTCTGTGTCCTTGTTCCAGTCTGTGTCTGTGTTCCAGTCTGTGTCTGTGTTCCAGTCTGTGTCTGTGTTCCAGTCTGTGTCCTTGTTCCAGTCTGTGTCTGTGTTCCAGTCTGTGTCCTTGTTCCAGTCTGTGTCCTTGTTCCAGTCTGTGTCCTTGTTCCAGTCTGTGTCCGTGTTCCAGTCTGTGTCTGTGTTCCAGTCTGTGTCTGTGTTCCAGTCTGTGTCCTTGTTCGAGTCTGTGTCTGTGTTCCAGTCTGTGTCTGTGTTCCAGTCTGTGTCTGTGTTCCAGTCTGTGTCTGTGTTCCAGTCTGTGTTCTTATTCCAATCTGTGTCTGTGTTCCAGTCTGTGTCTGTGTTCCAGTATGTGTCCTTGTTCCAGTCTGTGTCCTTGTTCCAGTCTGTGTCCTTGTTCCAGTCTGTGTCTGTGTTCCAGTCTGTGTCTGTGTTCCAGTCTGTGTCCTTGTTCCAGTCTGTGTCCTTATTCCAGTCTGTGTCTGTGTTCCAGTCTGTGTCTGTGTTCCAGTCTGTGTCTGTGTTCCAGTCTGTGTCCTTGTTCCAGTCTGTGTCCTTGTTCCAGTCTGTATCTGTGTTCCCGTCTGTGTCCTTGTTCCAGTCTGTGTCTGTGTTCCAGTCTGTGCCTGTGTTCCAGTCTGTGTCTGTGTTCCAGTCTGTGTCTGTGTTCCAGTCTGTGTCCTTATTCCAGTCTGTGTCTGTGTTCCAGTCTGTGTCCTTGTTCCAGTCTGTGTCCTTGTTCAAGTCTGTGTCTGTGTTCCAGTCTGTGTCTGTGTTCCAGTCTGTGTTCTTGTTCCAGTCTGTGTCTGTGTTCCAGTCTGTGTCTGTGTTCCAGTCTGTGTCTGTGTTCCAGTCTGTGTCTGTATTCCAGTCTGTGTCTGTGTTCCAGTCTGTGTCTGTGTTCCAGTCTGTGTCCTTGTTCCAGTCTGTGTCCTTGTTCCAGTCTGTGTCTGTGTTCCAGTCTGTGTCCTTGTTCCAGTCTGTGTCTGCTCCAGCCTGTGCCTGTGTTCCAGTCTGTGTCTGTGTTCCAGTCTGTGTCTGTGTTCCAGTCTGTGTCTGTGTTCCAGTCTGTGTCTGTGTTCCAGTCTGTGTCCTTGTTCCAGTCTGTGTCCTTGTTCCAGTCTGTGTCTGTGTTCCAGTCTGTGTCACTGTTCCAGTCTGTGTCTGCGTTCTAGTCTGTGTCTGTGTTCCAGTCTGTGTCTGTGTTCCAGTCTGTGTCCTTGTTCCAGTCTGTGTCTGTGTTCCAGTCTGTGTCCTTGTTCCAGTCTGTGTCTGTGTTCCAGTCTGTGTCCTTGTTCCAGGCTGTGTACTTGTTCCAGTCTGTGTCCTTGTTCCAGTCTGTGTCCTTGTTCCAGTCTGTGTCTGTGTTCCATTCTGTGTCTGTGTTCCAGTCTGTGTCTGTGTTCCAGTCTGTGTCCTTGTTCGAGTCTGTGTCTGTGTTCCAGTCTGTGTCCTTGTTCCAGTCTGTGTCTGTGTTCCAGTCTGTGTCCTTGTTCCAGTCTGTGTCCTTGTTCCAGTCTGTGTCCTTGTTCCAGTCTGTGTCTGTGTTCCATTCTGTGTCTGTGTTCCAGTCTGTGTCTGTGTTCCAGTCTGTGTCCTTGTTCGAGTCTGTGTCTGTGTTCCAGTCTGCGTCCTTGTTCCAGTCTGTGTCTGTGTTCCAGTCTGTGTCTGTGTTCCAGTCTGTGTCTGTGTTCCAGTCTGTGTCCGTGTTCCAGTCTGTGTCCTTGTTCCAGTCTGTGTCCTTGTTCCAGTCTGTGTCTGTGTTCCAGTCTGTGTCTGTGTTCCAGTCTGTGTCCTTGTTCCAGTCTGTGTCTGTGTTCCAGTCTGTGTCCTTGTTCCAGTCTGTGTCCTTGTTCCAGTCTGTGTCTGTGTTCCAGTCTGTGTCCTTGTTCCAGTCTGTGTCCTTGTTCCAGTCTGTGTCTGTGTTCCAGTCTGTGTCTGTGTTCCAGTCTGTGTCTGTGTTCCAGTCTGTGTCCTTGTTCCAGTCTGTGTCCGTGTTCCCGTCTGTGTCTGTGTTCCAGTCTGTGTCTTTGTTCCAGTCTGTGTCCTTGTTCCAGTCTGTGTCTGTGTTCCAGTCTGCGTCCTTGTTCCAGTCTGTGTCCTTGTTCCAGTCTGTGTCTGTGTTCCAGTCTGTGTCTGTTTTCCAGTCTGTGTCCTTGTTCCAGTCTGTGTCCTTGTTCCAGTCTGTGTCCTTGTTCCAGTCTGTGTCCTTGTTCCAGTCTGTGTCTGTTTTCCAGTCTGTGTCTGTGTTCCAGTCTGTGTCTGTGTTCCAGTCTGTGTCCTTGTTCCAGTCTGTGTCCTTGTTCCAGTCTGTGTCCTGTGTTCCAGTCTGTGTCCTTGTTCCAGTCTGTGTCCTTGTTCCAGTCTGTGTCTGTGTTCCAGTCTGTGTCTGTGTTCCAGTCTGTGTCTGTGTTGCAGTCTGTGTCCTTGTTCCAGTCTTTGTCCTTATTCCAGTCTGTGTCTGTGTTCCAGTCTGTGTCTGTGTTCCAGTCTGTGTCTGTGTTCCAGTCTGTGTCCTTGTTCCAGTCTGTGTCTGTGTTCCAGTCTGTGTCCTTGTTCCAGTCTGTGTCTGTGTTCCAGTCTGTGTCTGTGTTCCAGTTTTTGTCCTTGTTCCAGTCTGTGTCTGTGTTCCAGTCTGTGTCTGTGTTCCAGTCTGTATCTGTGTTCCAGTCTGTGTCCTTGTTCCAGTCTGTGTCCTTGTTACAGTCTGTGTCTGTGTTCCAGTCTGTGTCTGTGTTCCAGTCTGTGTCTGTGTTCCAGTCTGTGTCCTTGTTCCAGTCTGTGTCCTTGTTCCAGTCTGCGTCCTTGTTCCAGTCTGTGTCCTTGTTCCAGTCTGTGTCTGTATTCCAGTCTGTGTCTGTGTTCCAGTCTGTGTCCTTGTTCCAGTCTGTGTCCTTGTTCCAGTCTGTGTCCTTGTTCCAGTCTGTGTCCTTGTTCCAGTCTGTGTCTGTGTTCCAGTCTGTGTCTGTGTTGCAGTCTGTGTCCTTGTTCCAGTCTGTGTCCTTGTTCCAGTCTGTGTCCTGTGTTCCAGTCTGTGTCCTTGTTCCAGTCTGTGTCTGTGTTCCAGTCTGTGTCTTTGTTCCTGTCTGTGTCTGTATTCCAGTCTGTGTCTGTGTTCCAGTCTATGTCCTTGTTCCAGTCTGTGTCTGTGTTCCAGTCTGTGTCCTTGTTCCAGTCTGTGTCTGTGTTCCAGTCTGTGTCCTTGTTCCAGTCTGTGTCTGTGTTCCAGTCTGTGTCCTTGTTCCAGTCTGTGTCCTTGTTCCAGTCTGTGTCCTTGTTCCAGTCTGTCCTTGTTCCAGTCTGTGTCTGTGTTCCAGTCTGTGTCTGTGTTCCAGTCTATGTCCTTGTTCCAGTCTGTGTCCTTGTTCCAGTCTGTGTCCTGTGTTCCAGTCTGTGTCCTTGTTCCAGTCTGTGTCCTTGTTCCAGTCTGTGTCTGTGTTCCAGTCTGTGTCTGTGTTCCAGTCTGTGTCTGTGTTCCAGTCTGTGTCCTTGTTCCAGTCTGTGTCCTTATTCCAGTCTGTGTCTGTGTTCCAGTCTGTGTCTGTGTTCCAGTCTGTGTCTGTGTTCCAGTCTGTGTCCTTGTTCCAGTCTGTGTCTGTGTTCCAGTCTGTGTCCTTGTTCCAGTCTGTGTCTGTGTTCCAGTCTGTGTCCTTGTTCCAGTCTGTGTCCTTGTTCCAGTCTGTGTCTGTGTTCCAGTCTGTGTCTGTGTTCCAGTCTGTGTCTGTGTTCCAGTCTGTGTCCTTGTTCCAGTCTGTGTCTGTGTTCCAGTCTGTGTTCCAGTCTGTGTCCTTGTTCCAGTCTGTGTCTGTGTTCCAGTCTGTGTCTGTGTTCCAGTCTGTGTCTGTGTTCCAGTCTGTGTCCTTGTTCCAGTCTGTGTCCTTGTTCCAGTCTGTGTCCTTGTTCCAGTCTGTGTCCTTGTTCCAGTTTGTGTCTGTGTTCCAGTCTGTGTCTGTGTTGCAGTCTGTGTCCTTGTTCCAGTCTGTGTCCTTGTTCCAGTCTGTGTCCTGTGTTCCAGTCTGTGTCCTTGTTCCAGTCTGTGTCTGTGTTCCAGTCTGTGTCTTTGTTCCTGTCTGTGTCTGTATTCCAGTCTGTGTCTGTGTTCCAGTCTATGTCCTTGTTCCAGTCTGTGTCTGTGTTCCAGTCTGTGTCCTTGTTCCAGTCTGTGTCTGTGTTCCAGTCTGTGTCCTTGTTCCAGTCTGTGTCTGTGTTCCAGTCTGTGTCCTTGTTCCAGTCTGTGTCCTTGTTCCAGTCTGTGTCCTTGTTCCAGTCTGTCCTTGTTCCAGTCTGTGTCTGTGTTCCAGTCTGTGTCTGTGTTCCAGTCTATGTCCTTGTTCCAGTCTGTGTCCTTGTTCCAGTCTGTGTCCTGTGTTCCAGTCTGTGTCCTTGTTCCAGTCTGTGTCCTTATTCCAGTCTGTGTCTGTGTTCCAGTCTGTGTCTGTGTTCCAGTCTGTGTCTGTGTTCCAGTCTGTGTCCTTGTTCCAGTCTGTGTCTGTGTTCCAGTCTGTGTCCTTGTTCCAGTCTGTGTCTGTGTTCCAGTCTGTGTCCTTGTTCCAGTCTGTGTCCTTGTTCCAGTCTGTGTCTGTGTTCCAGTCTGTGTCTGTGTTCCAGTCTGTGTCTGTGTTCCAGTCTGTGTCCTTGTTCCAGTCTGTGTCTGTGTTCCAGTCTGTGTTCCAGTCTGTGTCCTTGTTCCAGTCTGTGTCTGTGTTCCAGTCTGTGTCTGTGTTCCAGTCTGTATCTGTGTTCCAGTCTGTGTCCTTGTTCCAGTCTGTGTCCTTGTTCCAGTCTGTGTCTGTGTTCCAGTCTGTGTCTGTGTTCCAGTCTGTGTCCTTGTTCCAGTCTGTGTCTGTGTTCCAGTCTGCGTCCTTGTTCCAGTCTGTGTCCTTGTTCCAGTCTGTGTCTGTGTTCCAGTCTGTGTCTGTGTTCCAGTCTGTGTCCTTGTTCCAGTCTGTGTCCTTGTTCCAGTCTGTGTCCTTGTTCCAGTCTGTGTCCTTGTTCCAGTCTGTGTCTGTGTTCCAGTCTGTGTCCGTGTTCCAGTCTGTGTCCTTATTCCAGTCTGTGTCCTTGTTCCAGTCTGTGTCCTTGTTCCAGTCTGTGTCTGTGTTCCAGTCTGTGTCTGTGTTCCAGTCTGTGTCTGTGTTCCAGTCTGTGTCTGTGTTCCAGTCTGTGTCCTTGTTCCAGTCTGTGTCTGTGTTCCAGTCTGTGTCTGTGTTCCAGTCTGTGTCTGTGTTCCAGTCTGTGTCCTTGTTCCAGTCTGTGTCCTTGTTCCAGTCTGTGTCCTTGTTCCAGTCTGTGTCCTTGTTCCATTCTGTGTCCTTGTTCCAGTCTGTGTCCGTGTTCCAGTCTGTGTCTGTGTTCCAGTCTGTGTCTGTGTTCCAGTCTGTGTCCTTGTTCGAGTCTGTGTCTGTGTTCCAGTCTGTGTCTGTGTTCCAGTCTGTGTCTGTGTTCCAGTCTGTGTCTGTGTTCCAGTCTGTGTTCTTATTCCAATCTGTGTCTGTGTTCCAGTCTGTGTCTGTGTTCCAGTATGTGTCCTTGTTCCAGTCTGTGTCCTTGTTCCAGTCTGTGTCCTTGTTCCAGTCTGTGTCTGTGTTCCAGTCTGTGTCTGTGTTCCAGTCTGTGTCCTTGTTCCAGTCTGTGTCCTTGTTCCAGTCTGTGTCTGTGTTCCAGTCTGTGTCCTTGTTCCAGTCCGTGTCTGTGTTCCAGTCTGTGCCTGTGTTCCAGTCTGTGTCTGTGTTCCAGTCTGTGTCTGTGTTCCAGTCTGTGTCCTTGTTCCAGTCTGTGTCCTTGTTCCAGTCTGTGTCTGTGTTCCAGTCTGTATCTGTGTTCCAGTCTGTGTCCTTATTCCAGTCTGTGTCTGTGTTCCAGTCTGTGTCTGTGTTCCAGTCTGTGTCTGTGTTCCAGTCTGTGTCCTTGTTCCAGTCTGTGTCCTTGTTCCAGTCTGTGTCTGTGTTCCCGTCTGTGTCCTTGTTCCAGTCTGTGTCTGTGTTCCAGTCTGTGCCTGTGTTCCAGTCTGTGTCTGTGTTCCAGTCTGTGTCTGTGTTCCAGTCTGTGTCCTTATTCCAGGCTGTGTCTGTGTTCCAGTCTGTGTCCTTGTTCCAGTCTGTGTCCTTTTTCCAGTCTGTGTCTGTGTTCCAGTCTGTGTCTGTGTTCCAGTCTGTGTCCTTGTTCCAGTCTGTGTCTGTGTTCCAGTCTGTGTCTGTGTTCCAGTCTGTGTCTGTGTTCCAGTCTGTGTCCTTATTCCAGTCTGTGTCTGTGTTCCAGTCTGTGTCTGTGTTCCAGTCTGTGTCCTTGTTCCAGTCTGTGTCCTTGTTCCAGTCTGTGTCTGTGCTCCAGTCTGTGTCCTTGTTCCAGTCTGTGTCTGCTCCAGTCTGTGCCTGTGTTCCAGTCTGTGTCTGTGTTCCAGTCTGTGTCTGTGTTCCAGTCTGTGTCTGTGTTCCAGTCTGTGTCTGTGTTCCAGTCTGTGTCCTTGTTCCAGTCTGTGTCCTTGTTCCAGTCTGTGTCTGCGTTCCAGTCTGTGTCTGTGTTCCAGTCTGTGTCCTTGTTCCAGTCTGTGTCTGTGTTCTAGTCTGTGTCTGTGTTCCAGTCTGTGTCTGTGTTCCAGTCTGTGTCCTTGTTCCAGTCTGTGTCTGTGTTCCAGTCTGTGTCCTTGTTCCAGTCTGTGTCTGTGTTCCAGTCTGTGTCTGTGTTCCAGTCTGTGTCCTTGTTCCAGGCTGTGTACTTGTTCCAGTCTGTGTCCTTGTTCCAGTCTGTGTCCTTGTTCCAGTCTGTGTCTGTGTTCCATTCTGTGTCTGTGTTCCAGTCTGTGTCTGTGTTCCAGTCTGTGTCCTTGTTCGAGTCTGTGTCTGTGTTCCAGTCTGTGTCCTTGTTCCAGTCTGTGTCTGTGTTCCAGTCTGTGTCCTTGTTCCAGTCTGTGTCCTTGTTCCAGTCTGTGTCCTTGTTCCAGTCTGTGTCTGTGTTCCAGTCTGTGTCCTTGTTCCAGTCTGTGTCTGTGTTCCAGTCTGTGTCTGTGTTCCAGTCTGTGTCCTTGTTCCAGTCTGTGTCCTTGTTCCAGTCTGTGTCCTTGTTCCAGTCTGTGTCTGTGTTCCAGTCTGTGTCTGTGTTCCAGTTTGTGTCCTTGTTCCAGTCTGTGTCCTTGTTCCAGTCTGTGTCTGTGTTCCAGTCTGTGTCTGTGTTCCAGTCTGTGTCTGTGTTCCAGTCTGTATCTGTGTTCCAGTCTGTGTCCTTGTTCCAGTCTGTGTCTGTGTTCCAGTCTGTGTCTGTGTTCCAGTCTGTGTCTGTGTTCCAGTCTGTGTCTGTGTTCCAGTCTGCGTCCTTGTTCCAGTCTGTGTCCTTGTTCCAGTCTGTGTCTGTATTCCAGTCTGTGTCCTTGTTCCAGTCTGTGTCCTTGTTCCAGTCTGTGTCCTTGTTCCAGTCTGTGTCCTTGTTCCAGTCTGTGTCTGTGTTCCAGTCTGTGTCTGTGTTGCAGTCTGTGTCCTTGTTCCAGTCTGTGTCCTTGTTCCAGTCTGTGTCCTGTGTTCCAGTCTGTGTCCTTGTTCCAGTCTGTGTCTATGTTCCAGTCTGTGTCTTTGTTCCTGTCTGTGTCTGTATTCCAGTCTGTGTCTGTGTTCCAGTCTGTGTCCTTGTTCCAGTCTGTGTCTGTGTTCCAGTCTGTGTCCTTGTTCCAGTCTGTGTCTGTGTTCCAGTCTGTGTCCTTGTTCCAGTCTGTGTCTGTGTTCCAGTCTGTGTCCTTGTTCCAGTCTGTGTCCTTGTTCCAGTCTGTGTCCTTGTTCCAGTCTGTCCTTGTTCCAGTCTGTGTCTGTGTTCCAGTCTGTGTCTGTGTTCCAGTCTATGTCCTTGTTCCAGTCTGTGTCCTTGTTCCAGTCTGTGTCCTGTGTTCCAGTCTGTGTCCTTGTTCCAGTCTGTGTCCTTGTTCCAGTCTGTGTCTGTGTTCCAGTCTGTGTCTGTGTTCCAGTCTGTGTCTGTGTTCCAGTCTGTGTCCTTGTTCCAGTCTGTGTCCTTATTCCAGTCTGTGTCTGTGTTCCAGTCTGTGTCTGTGTTCCAGTCTGTGTCTGTGTTCCAGTCTGTGTCCTTGTTCCAGTCTGTGTCTGTGTTCCAGTCTGTGTCCTTGTTCCAGTCTGTGTCTGTGTTCCAGTCTGTGTCTGTGTTCCAGTCTGTGTCCTTGTTCCAGTCTGTGTCCTTGTTCCAGTCTGTGTCTGTGTTCCAGTCTGTGTCTGTGTTCCAGTCTGTGTCTGTGTTCCAGTCTGTGTCCTTGTTCCAGTCTGTGTCTGTGTTCCAGTCTGTGTTCCAGTCTGTGTCCTTGTTCCAGTCTGTGTCTGTGTTCCAGTCTGTGTCTGTGTTCCAGTCTGTATCTGTGTTCCAGTCTGTGTCCTTGTTCCAGTCTGTGTCCTTGTTCCAGTCTGTGTCTGTGTTCCAGTCTGTGTCTGTGTTCCAGTCTGTGTCTGTGTTCCAGTCTGTGTCCTTGTTCCAGTCTGTGTCTGTGTTCCAGTCTGCGTCCTTGTTCCAGTCTGTGTCCTTGTTCCAGTCTGTGTCTGTGTTCCAGTCTGTGTCTGTGTTCCAGTCTCTGTCCTTGTTCCAGTCTGTGTCTGTGTTCCAGTCTGTGTCTGTGTTCCAGCCTGTGTCCTTGTTCCAGTCTGTGTCTGTGTTCCAGTCTGTGTCCTTGTTCCAGTCTGTGTCTGTGTTCCAGTCTGTGTCCTTGTTCGAGTCTGTGGCTGTGTTCCAGTCTGTGTCTGTGTTCCAGTCTGTGTCCTTGTTCCAGTCTGTGTCTGTGTTCCAAACTGTGTCTGTGTTCCAGTCTGTGTCTGTGTTCCAGTCTGTGTCCTTGTTCCAGTCTGTGTCCTTGTTACAGTCTGTGTCTGTGTTCCCGTCTGTGTCTGTGTTCCAGTCTGTGTCCTTGTTCCAGTCTGTGTCTGTGTTCCCGTCTGTGTTCTGTTTGAATCTGTGTCTGTGTTCCAGTCTGTGTCTGTGTTCCAGTCTGTGTCTGTGTTCCAGTCTGTGTCCTTGTTCCAGTCTGTGTCCTTGTTCCAGTCTGTGTCTGTGTTCCAGTCTGTGTCCTTGTTCCAGTCTGTGTCTGTGTTCCCGTCTGTGTCCGTGTTCCAGTCTGTGTCCTTGTTCCAGTCTGTGTCCTTGTTCCAGTCTGTGTCCTTGTTCCAGTCTGTGTCTGTGTTCGAGTCTGTGTCTGTGTTCCAGTCTGTGTCTGTGTTCCAGTCTGTGTCTGTGTTCTAGTCTGTGTCCTTGTTCCAATCTGTGTCTGTGTTCCAGTCGGTGTCTGTGTTCTAGTCTGTGTCCTTGTTCCAGTCTGTGTCTGTGTTCCAGTCTGTGTCTGTGTTCTAGTCTGTGTCTGTGTTCCAGTCTGTGTCTGTGTTCCAGTCTGTGTCCTTGTTCCAGTCTGTGTCCTTGTTCCAGTCTGTGTTCTGTTCCAGTCTGTGTCTGTGTTCCAGTCTGTGTCCTTGTTCCAGTCTGTGTTCTGTTCCAGTCTGTGTCCTTGTTCCAGTCTGTATCATTGTTCCAGTCTGTGTCTGTGTTCCAGTCTGTGTCCTTGTTCCAGTCTGTGTCCTTGTTCCAGTCTGTGTCTGTGTTCCAGTCTGTGTCTGTGTTCCAGTCTGTGTCTGTGTTCTAGTCTGTGTCCTTGTTCCAGTCTGTGTCTGTGTTCCAGTCTGTGTCTGTGTTCCAGTCTGTGTCTGTGTCCTTGTTCCAGTCTGTGTCTGTGTTCCAGTCTGTGTCCTTGTTCCAGTCTGTGTCCTTGTTCCAGTCTGTGTCTGTGTTCCAGTCTGTGTCTGTGTTCTAGTCTGTGTCCTTGTTCCAGTCTGTGTCTGTGTTCCAGTCTGTGTCCTTGTTCCAGTCTGTGTCTGTGTTCCAGTCTGTGTCTGTGTTCCAGTCTGTGTCTGTGTTCCAGTCTGTGTCCTTGTTCCAGTCTGTGTTCTTGTTCCAGTCTGTGTCTGTGTTCCAGTCTGTGTCTGTGTTCGAGTCTGTATCTGTGTTCCAGTCTGTGTCCTTGTTCCAGTCTGTATCATTGTTCCAGTCTGTGTCTGTGTTCCAGTCTGTGTCCTTGTTCCAGTCTGTGTCCTTGTTCCAGTCTGTGTCTGTGTTCCAGTCTGTGTCTGTGTTCCAGTCTGTGTCCTTGTTCCAGTCTGTGTTCTGTTCCAGTCTGTGTCCTTGTTCCAGTCTGTATCATTGTTCCAGTCTGTGTCTGTGTTCCAGTCTGTGTCCTTGTTCCAGTCTGTGTCCTTGTTCCAGTCTGTGTCTGTGTTCCAGTCTGTGTCTGTGTTCCAGTCTGTGTCTGTGTTCCAGTCTGTGTCTGTGTTCCAGTCTGTGTCCTTGTTCCAGTCTGTGTCCTTGTTCCAGTCTGTGTCTGTGTTCCAGTCTGTGTCCGTGTTCCAGTCTGTGTCCTTATTCCAGTCTGTGTCCTTGTTCCAGTCTGTGTCCTTGTTCCAGCCTGTGTCTGTGTTCCAGTCTGTGTCTGTGTTCCAGTCTGTGTCTCTGTTCCAGTCTGTGTCCTTGTTCCAGTCTGTGTCCTTGTTCCAGTCTGTGTCTGTGTTCCAGTCTGTGTCTGTGTTCCAGTCTGTGTCTGTGTTCCAGTCTGTGTCCTTGTTCCAGTCTGTGTCTGTGTTCCAGTCTGTGTCCTTGTTCCAGTCTGTGTCCTTGTTCCAGTCTGTGTCCTTGTTCCAGTCTGTGTCCGTGTTCCAGTCTGTGTCTGTGTTCCAGTCTGTGTCTGTGTTCCAGTCTGTGTCCTTGTTCGAGTCTGTGTCTGTGTTCCAGTCTGTGTCTGTGTTCCAGTCTGTGTCTGTGTTCCAGTCTGTGTCTGTGTTCCAGTCTGTGTTCTTATTCCAATCTGTGTCTGTGTTCCAGTCTGTGTCTGTGTTCCAGTATGTGTCCTTGTTCCAGTCTGTGTCCTTGTTCCAGTCTGTGTCCTTGTTCCAGTCTGTGTCTGTGTTCCAGTCTGTGTCTGTGTTCCAGTCTGTGTCCTTGTTCCAGTCTGTGTCCTTGTTCCAGTCTGTGTCTGTGTTCCAGTCTGTGTCCTTGTTCCAGTCTGTGTCTGTGTTCCAGTCTGTGCCTGTGTTCCAGTCTGTGTCTGTGTTCCAGTCTGTGTCTGTGTTCCAGTCTGTGTCCTTGTTCCAGTCTGTGTCCTTGTTCCAGTCTGTGTCTGTGTTCCAGTCTGTGTCTGTGTTCCAGTCTGTGTCCTTATTCCAGTCTGTGTCTGTGTTCCAGTCTGTGTCTGTGTTCCAGTCTGTGTCTGTGTTCCAGTCTGTGTCCTTGTTCCAGTCTGTGTCCTTGTTCCAGTCTGTGTCTGTGTTCCCGTCTGTGTCCTTGTTCCAGTCTGTGTCTGTGTTCCAGTCTGTGCCTGTGTTCCAGTCTGTGTCTGTGTTCCAGTCTGTGTCTGTGTTCCAGTCTGTGTCCTTATTCCAGTCTGTGTCTGTGTTCCAGTCTGTGTCCTTGTTCCAGTCTGTGTCCTTGTTCAAGTCTGTGTCTGTGTTCCAGTCTGTGTCTGTGTTCCAGTCTGTGTTCTTGTTCCAGTCTGTGTCTGTGTTCCAGTCTGTGTCTGTGTTCCAGTCTGTGTCTGTGTTCCAGTCTGTGTCTGTATTCCAGTCTGTGTCTGTGTTCCAGTCTGTGTCTGTGTTCCAGTCTGTGTCCTTGTTCCAGTCTGTGTCCTTGTTCCAGTCTGTGTCTGTGTTCCAGTCTGTGTCCTTGTTCCAGTCTGTGTCTGCTCCAGCCTGTGCCTGTGTTCCAGTCTGTGTCTGTGTTCCAGTCTGTGTCTGTGTTCCAGTCTGTGTCTGTGTTCCAGTCTGTGTCTGTGTTCCAGTCTGTGTCCTTGTTCCAGTCTGTGTCCTTGTTCCAGTCTGTGTCTGTGTTCCAGTCTGTGTCACTGTTCCAGTCTGTGTCTGCGTTCTAGTCTGTGTCTGTGTTCCAGTCTGTGTCTGTGTTCCAGTCTGTGTCCTTGTTCCAGTCTGTGTCTGTGTTCCAGTCTGTGTCCTTGTTCCAGTCTGTGTCTGTGTTCCAGTCTGTGTCCTTGTTCCAGGCTGTGTACTTGTTCCAGTCTGTGTCCTTGTTCCAGTCTGTGTCCTTGTTCCAGTCTGTGTCTGTGTTCCATTCTGTGTCTGTGTTCCAGTCTGTGTCTGTGTTCCAGTCTGTGTCCTTGTTCGAGTCTGTGTCTGTGTTCCAGTCTGTGTCCTTGTTCCAGTCTGTGTCTGTGTTCCAGTCTGTGTCCTTGTTCCAGTCTGTGTCCTTGTTCCAGTCTGTGTCCTTGTTCCAGTCTGTGTCTGTGTTCCATTCTGTGTCTGTGTTCCAGTCTGTGTCTGTGTTCCAGTCTGTGTCCTTGTTCGAGTCTGTGTCTGTGTTCCAGTCTGCGTCCTTGTTCCAGTCTGTGTCTGTGTTCCAGTCTGTGTCTGTGTTCCAGTCTGTGTCTGTGTTCCAGTCTGTGTCCGTGTTCCAGTCTGTGTCCTTGTTCCAGTCTGTGTCCTTGTTCCAGTCTGTGTCTGTGTTCCAGTCTGTGTCTGTGTTCCAGTCTGTGTCCTTGTTCCAGTCTGTGTCTGTGTTCCAGTCTGTGTCCTTGTTCCAGTCTGTGTCCTTGTTCCAGTCTGTGTCTGTGTTCCAGTCTGTGTCCTTGTTCCAGTCTGTGTCCTTGTTCCAGTCTGTGTCTGTGTTCCAGTCTGTGTCTGTGTTCCAGTCTGTATCTGTGTTCCAGTCTGTGTCTGTGTTCCAGTCTGTGTCCTTGTTCCAGTCTGTGTCCGTGTTCCCGTCTGTGTCTGTGTTCCAGTCTGTGTCTTTGTTCCAGTCTGTGTCCTTGTTCCAGTCTGTGTCTGTGTTCCAGTCTGCGTCCTTGTTCCAGTCTGTGTCCTTGTTCCAGTCTGTGTCTGTGTTCCAGTCTGTGTCTGTTTTCCAGTCTGTGTCCTTGTTCCAGTCTGTGTCCTTGTTCCAGTCTGTGTCCTTGTTCCAGTCTGTGTCCTTGTTCCAGTCTGTGTCTGTTTTCCAGTCTGTGTCTGTGTTCCAGTCTGTGTCTGTGTTCCAGTCTGTGTCCTTGTTCCAGTCTGTGTCCTTGTTCCAGTCTGTGTCCTGTGTTCCAGTCTGTGTCCTTGTTCCAGTCTGTGTCCTTGTTCCAGTCTGTGTCTGTGTTCCAGTCTGTGTCTGTGTTCCAGTCTGTGTCTGTGTTGCAGTCTGTGTCCTTGTTCCAGTCTTTGTCCTTATTCCAGTCTGTGTCTGTGTTCCAGTCTGTGTCTGTGTTCCAGTCTGTGTCTGTGTTCCAGTCTGTGTCCTTGTTCCAGTCTGTGTCTGTGTTCCAGTCTGTGTCCTTGTTCCAGTCTGTGTCTGTGTTCCAGTCTGTGTCTGTGTTCCAGTTTTTGTCCTTGTTCCAGTCTGTGTCTGTGTTCCAGTCTGTGTCTGTGTTCCAGTCTGTATCTGTGTTCCAGTCTGTGTCCTTGTTCCAGTCTGTGTCCTTGTTACAGTCTGTGTCTGTGTTCCAGTCTGTGTCTGTGTTCCAGTCTGTGTCTGTGTTCCAGTCTGTGTCCTTGTTCCAGTCTGTGTCCTTGTTCCAGTCTGCGTCCTTGTTCCAGTCTGTGTCCTTGTTCCAGTCTGTGTCTGTATTCCAGTCTGTGTCTGTGTTCCAGTCTGTGTCCTTGTTCCAGTCTGTGTCCTTGTTCCAGTCTGTGTCCTTGTTCCAGTCTGTGTCCTTGTTCCAGTCTGTGTCTGTGTTCCAGTCTGTGTCTGTGTTGCAGTCTGTGTCCTTGTTCCAGTCTGTGTCCTTGTTCCAGTCTGTGTCCTGTGTTCCAGTCTGTGTCCTTGTTCCAGTCTGTGTCTGTGTTCCAGTCTGTGTCTTTGTTCCTGTCTGTGTCTGTATTCCAGTCTGTGTCTGTGTTCCAGTCTATGTCCTTGTTCCAGTCTGTGTCTGTGTTCCAGTCTGTGTCCTTGTTCCAGTCTGTGTCTGTGTTCCAGTCTGTGTCCTTGTTCCAGTCTGTGTCTGTGTTCCAGTCTGTGTCCTTGTTCCAGTCTGTGTCCTTGTTCCAGTCTGTGTCCTTGTTCCAGTCTGTCCTTGTTCCAGTCTGTGTCTGTGTTCCAGTCTGTGTCTGTGTTCCAGTCTATGTCCTTGTTCCAGTCTGTGTCCTTGTTCCAGTCTGTGTCCTGTGTTCCAGTCTGTGTCCTTGTTCCAGTCTGTGTCCTTGTTCCAGTCTGTGTCTGTGTTCCAGTCTGTGTCTGTGTTCCAGTCTGTGTCTGTGTTCCAGTCTGTGTCCTTGTTCCAGTCTGTGTCCTTATTCCAGTCTGTGTCTGTGTTCCAGTCTGTGTCTGTGTTCCAGTCTGTGTCTGTGTTCCAGTCTGTGTCCTTGTTCCAGTCTGTGTCTGTGTTCCAGTCTGTGTCCTTGTTCCAGTCTGTGTCTGTGTTCCAGTCTGTGTCCTTGTTCCAGTCTGTGTCCTTGTTCCAGTCTGTGTCTGTGTTCCAGTCTGTGTCTGTGTTCCAGTCTGTGTCTGTGTTCCAGTCTGTGTCCTTGTTCCAGTCTGTGTCTGTGTTCCAGTCTGTGTTCCAGTCTGTGTCCTTGTTCCAGTCTGTGTCTGTGTTCCAGTCTGTGTCTGTGTTCCAGTCTGTATCTGTGTTCCAGTCTGTGTCCTTGTTCCAGTCTGTGTCCTTGTTCCAGTCTGTGTCTGTGTTCCAGTCTGTGTCTGTGTTCCAGTCTGTGTCCTTGTTCCAGTCTGTGTCTGTGTTCCAGTCTGCGTCCTTGTTCCAGTCTGTGTCCTTGTTCCAGTCTGTGTCTGTGTTCCAGTCTGTGTCTGTGTTCCAGTCTGTGTCCTTGTTCCAGTCTGTGTCCTTGTTCCAGTCTGTGTCCTTGTTCCAGTCTGTGTCCTTGTTCCAGTCTGTGTCTGTGTTCCAGTCTGTGTCCGTGTTCCAGTCTGTGTCCTTATTCCAGTCTGTGTCCTTGTTCCAGTCTGTGTCCTTGTTCCAGTCTGTGTCTGTGTTCCAGTCTGTGTCTGTGTTCCAGTCTGTGTCTGTGTTCCAGTCTGTGTCTGTGTTCCAGTCTGTGTCCTTGTTCCAGTCTGTGTCTGTGTTCCAGTCTGTGTCTGTGTTCCAGTCTGTGTCTGTGTTCCAGTCTGTGTCCTTGTTCCAGTCTGTGTCCTTGTTCCAGTCTGTGTCCTTGTTCCAGTCTGTGTCCTTGTTCCATTCTGTGTCCTTGTTCCAGTCTGTGTCCGTGTTCCAGTCTGTGTCTGTGTTCCAGTCTGTGTCTGTGTTCCAGTCTGTGTCCTTGTTCGAGTCTGTGTCTGTGTTCCAGTCTGTGTCTGTGTTCCAGTCTGTGTCTGTGTTCCAGTCTGTGTCTGTGTTCCAGTCTGTGTTCTTATTCCAATCTGTGTCTGTGTTCCAGTCTGTGTCTGTGTTCCAGTATGTGTCCTTGTTCCAGTCTGTGTCCTTGTTCCAGTCTGTGTCCTTGTTCCAGTCTGTGTCTGTGTTCCAGTCTGTGTCTGTGTTCCAGTCTGTGTCCTTGTTCCAGTCTGTGTCCTTGTTCCAGTCTGTGTCTGTGTTCCAGTCTGTGTCCTTGTTCCAGTCCGTGTCTGTGTTCCAGTCTGTGCCTGTGTTCCAGTCTGTGTCTGTGTTCCAGTCTGTGTCTGTGTTCCAGTCTGTGTCCTTGTTCCAGTCTGTGTCCTTGTTCCAGTCTGTGTCTGTGTTCCAGTCTGTATCTGTGTTCCAGTCTGTGTCCTTATTCCAGTCTGTGTCTGTGTTCCAGTCTGTGTCTGTGTTCCAGTCTGTGTCTGTGTTCCAGTCTGTGTCCTTGTTCCAGTCTGTGTCCTTGTTCCAGTCTGTGTCTGTGTTCCCGTCTGTGTCCTTGTTCCAGTCTGTGTCTGTGTTCCAGTCTGTGCCTGTGTTCCAGTCTGTGTCTGTGTTCCAGTCTGTGTCTGTGTTCCAGTCTGTGTCCTTATTCCAGGCTGTGTCTGTGTTCCAGTCTGTGTCCTTGTTCCAGTCTGTGTCCTTTTTCCAGTCTGTGTCTGTGTTCCAGTCTGTGTCTGTGTTCCAGTCTGTGTCCTTGTTCCAGTCTGTGTCTGTGTTCCAGTCTGTGTCTGTGTTCCAGTCTGTGTCTGTGTTCCAGTCTGTGTCCTTATTCCAGTCTGTGTCTGTGTTCCAGTCTGTGTCTGTGTTCCAGTCTGTGTCCTTGTTCCAGTCTGTGTCCTTGTTCCAGTCTGTGTCTGTGCTCCAGTCTGTGTCCTTGTTCCAGTCTGTGTCTGCTCCAGTCTGTGCCTGTGTTCCAGTCTGTGTCTGTGTTCCAGTCTGTGTCTGTGTTCCAGTCTGTGTCTGTGTTCCAGTCTGTGTCTGTGTTCCAGTCTGTGTCCTTGTTCCAGTCTGTGTCCTTGTTCCAGTCTGTGTCTGCGTTCCAGTCTGTGTCTGTGTTCCAGTCTGTGTCCTTGTTCCAGTCTGTGTCTGTGTTCTAGTCTGTGTCTGTGTTCCAGTCTGTGTCTGTGTTCCAGTCTGTGTCCTTGTTCCAGTCTGTGTCTGTGTTCCAGTCTGTGGCCTTGTTCCAGTCTGTGTCTGTGTTCCAGTCTGTGTCTGTGTTCCAGTCTGTGTCCTTGTTCCAGGCTGTGTACTTGTTCCAGTCTGTGTCCTTGTTCCAGTCTGTGTCCTTGTTCCAGTCTGTGTCTGTGTTCCATTCTGTGTCTGTGTTCCAGTCTGTGTCTGTGTTCCAGTCTGTGTCCTTGTTCGAGTCTGTGTCTGTGTTCCAGTCTGTGTCCTTGTTCCAGTCTGTGTCTGTGTTCCAGTCTGTGTCCTTGTTCCAGTCTGTGTCCTTGTTCCAGTCTGTGTCCTTGTTCCAGTCTGTGTCTGTGTTCCAGTCTGTGTCCTTGTTCCAGTCTGTGTCCTTGTTCCAGTCTGTGTCTGTGTTCCAGTCTGTGTCTGTGTTCCAGTCTGTGTCTGTGTTCCAGTATGTGTCCGTGTTCCAGTCTGTGTCCTTGTTCCAGTCTGTGTCCTTGTTCCAGTCTGTGTCTGTGTTCCAGTCTGTGTCTGTGTTCCAGTCTGTGTCCTTGTTCCAGTCTGTGTCTGTGTTCCAGTCTGTGTCCTTGTTCCAGTCTGTGTCCTTGTTCCAGTCTGTGTCTGTGTTCCAGTCTGTGTCCTTGTTCCAGTCTGTGTCCTTGTTCCAGTCTGTGTCTGTGTTCCAGTCTGTGTCTGTGTTCCAGTCTGTATCTGTGTTCCAGTCTGTCTGTGTTCCAGTCTGTGTCCGTGTTCCAGTCTATGTCTGTGTTCCAGTCTGTGTCATTGTTCCAGTCTGTGTCTGTGTTCCAGTCTGTGTCTGTGTTCCAGTCTGTGTCCTTGTTCCAGTCTGTGTCTGTGTTCAAGTCTGTGTCCTTGTTCCAGTCTGTGTCCTTATTCCAGTCTGTGTCCTTGTTCCAGTCTGTGTCCTTGTTCCAGTCTGTGTCTGTGTTCCAGTCTGTGTCTGTGTTCCAGTCTGTGTCTGTGTTCCAGTCTGTGTCCTTGTTCCAGTCTGTGTCTGTGTTCCAGTCTGTGTCTGTGTTCCAGTCTGTGTCTGTGTTCCAGTCTGTGTCCTTGTTCCAGTCTGTGTCCTTGTTCCAGTCTGTGTCCTTGTTCCAGTCTGTGTCCTTGTTCCATTCTGTGTCCTTGTTCCAGTCTGTGTCCGTGTTCCAGTCTGTGTCTGTGTTCCAGTCTGTGTCTGTGTTCCAGTCTGTGTCCTTGTTCGAGTCTGTGTCTGTGTTCCAGTCTGTGTCTGTGTTCCAGTCTGTGCCTGTGTTCCAGTCTGTGTCTGTGTTCCAGTCTGTGTCTGTGTTCCAGTCTGTGTCCTTGTTCCAGTCTGTGTCCTTGTTCCAGTCTGTGTCTGTGTTCCAGTCTGTGTCTGTGTTCCAGTCTGTGTCCTTATTCCAGTCTGTGTCTGTGTTCCAGTCTGTGTCTGTGTTCCAGTCTGTGTCTGTGTTCCAGTCTGTGTCCTTGTTCCAGTCTGTGTCTGTGTTCCAGTCTGTGTCTGTGTTCCAGTCTGTGTCTGTGTTCCAGTCTGTGTCTGTGTTCCAGTCTGTGTCCTTGTTCCAGTCTGTGTCTGTGTTCCCGTCTGTGTCCTTGTTCCAGTCTGTGTCTGTGTTCCAGTCTGTGCCTGTGTTCCAGTCTGTGTCTGTGTTCCAGTCTGTGTCTGTGTTCCAGTCTGTGTCCTTATTCCAGTCTGTGTCTGTGTTCCAGTCTGTGTCCTTGTTCCAGTCTGTGTCCTTGTTCAAGTCTGTGTCTGTGTTCCAGTCTGTGTCTGTGTTCCAGTCTGTGTCCTTGTTCCAGTCTGTGTCTGTGTTCCAGTCTGTGTCTGTGTTCCAGTCTGTGTCTGTGTTCCAGTCTGTGTCTGTATTCCAGTCTGTGTCTGTGTTCCAGTCTGTGTCTGTGTTCCAGTCTGTGTCCTTGTTCCAGTCTGTGTCCTTGTTCCAGTCTGTGTCTGTGTTCCAGTCTGTGTCCTTGTTCCAGTCTGTGTCTGCTCCAGTCTGTGCCTGTGTTCCAGTCTGTGTCTGTGTTCCAGTCTGTGTCTGTGTTCCAGTCTGTGTCTGTGTTCCAGTCTGTGTCCTTGTTCCAGTCTGTGTCCTTGTTCCAGTCTGTGTCCTTGTTCCAGTCTGTGTCCTTGTTCCAGTCTGTGTCTGTGTTCTAGTCTGTGTCTGTGTTCCAGTCTGTGTCTGTGTTCCAGTCTGTGTCCTTGTTCCAGTCTGTGTCTGTGTTCCAGTCTGTGTCCTTGTTCCAGTCTGTGTCTGTGTTCCAGTCTGTGTCCTTGTTCCAGGCTGTGTACTTGTTCCAGTCTGTGTCCTTGTTCCAGTCTGTGTCCTTGTTCCAGTCTGTGTCTGTGTTCCATTCTGTGTCTGTGTTCCAGTCTGTGTCTGTGTTCCAGTCTGTGTCCTTGTTCGAGTCTGTGTCTGTGTTCCAGTCTGTGTCCTTGTTCCAGTCTGTGTCTGTGTTCCAGTCTGTGTCCTTGTTCCAGTCTGTGTCCTTGTTCCAGTCTGTGTCCTTGTTCCAGTCTGTGTCTGTGTTCCAGTCTGTGTCCTTGTTCCAGTCTGTGTCCTTGTTCCAGTCTGTGTCTGTGTTCCAGTCTGTGTCTGTGTTCCAGTCTGTGTCTGTGTTCCAGTCTGTGTCCGTGTTCCAGTCTGTGTCCTTGTTCCAGTCTGTGTCCTTGTTCCAGTCTGTGTCTGTGTTCCAGTCTGTGTCTGTGTTCCAGTCTGTGTCCTTGTTCCAGTCTGTGTCTGTGTTCCAGTCTGTGTCCTTGTTCCAGTCTGTGTCCTTGTTCCAGTCTGTGTCCTTGTTCCAGTCTGTGTCCTTGTTCCAGTCTGTGTCTGTGTTCCAGTCTGTGTCTGTGTTCCAGTCTGTATCTGTGTTCCAGTCTGTGTCTGTGTTCCAGTCTGTGTCCTTGTTCCAGTTTGTGTCCGTGTTCCCGTCTGTGTCTGTGTTCCAGTCTGTGTCTTTGTTCCAGTCTGTGTCCTTGTTCCAGTCTGTGTCTGTGTTCCAGTCTGCGTCCTTGTTCCAGTCTGTGTCCTTGTTCCAGTCTGTGTCTGTGTTCCAGTCTGTGTCTGTTTTCCAGTCTGTGTCCTTGTTCCAGTCTGTGTCCTTGTTCCAGTCTGTGTCCTTGTTCCAGTCTGTGTCTGTTTTCCAGTCTGTGTCTGTGTTCCAGTCTGTGTCTGTGTTCCAGTCTGTGTCCTTGTTCCAGTCTGTGTCCTTGTTCCAGTCTGTGTCCTGTGTTCCAGTCTGTGTCCTTGTTCCAGTCTGTGTCCTTATTCCAGTCTGTGTCTGTGTTCCAGTCTGTGTCTGTGTTCCAGTCTGTGTCTGTGTTGCAGTCTGTGTCCTTGTTCCAGTCTTTGTCTTTATTCCAGTCTGTGTCTGTGTTCCAGTCTGTGTCTGTGTTCCAGTCTGTGTCTGTGTTCCAGTCTGTGTCCTTGTTCCAGTCTGTGTCTGTGTTCCAGTCTGTGTCCTTGTTCCAGTCTGTGTCTGTGTTCCAGTCTGTGTCTGTGTTCCAGTCTGTGTCTGTGTTCCAGTCTGTGTCCTTGTTCCAGTCTGTGTCCTTGTTCCAGTCTGTGTCCTTGTTCCAGTCTGTGTCTGTGTTCCAGTCTGTGTCTGTGTTCCAGTTTGTGTCCTTGTTCCAGTCTGTGTCTGTGTTCCAGTCTGTATCTGTGTTCCAGTCTGTGTCCTTGTTCCAGTCTGTGTCCTTGTTCCAGTCTGTGTCTGTGTTCCAGTCTGTGTCTGTGTTCCAGTCTGTGTCTGTGTTCCAGTCTGTGTCCTTGTTCCAGTCTGTGTCTGTGTTCCAGTCTGCGTCCTTGTTCCAGTCTGTGTCCTTGTTCCAGTCTGTGTCTGTATTCCAGTCTGTGTCTGTGTTCCAGTCTGTGTCCTTGTTCCAGTCTGTGTCCTTGTTCCAGTCTGTGTCCTTGTTCCAGTCTGTGTCCTTGTTCCAGTCTGTGTCTGTGTTCCAGTCTGTGTCTGTGTTGCAGTCTGTGTCCTTGTTCCAGTCTGTGTCCTTGTTCCAGTCTGTGTCCTGTGTTCCAGTCTGTGTCCTTGTTCCAGTCTGTGTCTGTGTTCCAGTCTGTGTCTTTGTTCCTGTCTGTGTCTGTATTCCAGTCTGTGTCTGTGTTCCAGTCTGTGTCCTTGTTCCAGTCTGTGTCTGTGTTCCAGTCTGTGTCCTTGTTCCAGTCTGTGTCTGTGTTCCAGTCTGTGTCCTTGTTCCAGTCTGTGTCTGTGTTCCAGTCTGTGTCCTTGTTCCAGTCTGTGTCCTTGTTCCAGTCTGTGTCCTTGTTCCAGTCTGTGTCCTTGTTCCAGTCTGTGTCTGTGTTCCAGTCTGTGTCTGTGTTCCAGTCTATGTCCTTGTTCCAGTCTGTGTCCTTGTTCCAGTCTGTGTCCTGTGTTCCAGTCTGTGTCCTTGTTCCAGTCTGTGTCCTTGTTCCAGTCTGTGTCTGTGTTCCAGTCTGTGTCTGTGTTCCAGTCTGTGTCTGTGTTCCAGTCTGTGTCTGTGTTCCAGTCTGTGTCCTTGTTCCAGTCTGTGTCTGTGTTCCAGTCTGTGTCTGTGTTCCAGTCTGTGTCTGTGTTCCAGTCTGTGTCTGTATTCCAGTCTGTGTCTGTGTTCCAGTCTGTGTCTGTGTTCCAGTCTGTGTCCTTGTTCCAGTCTGTGTCCTTGTTCCAGTCTGTGTCTGTGTTCCAGTCTGTGTCTGTTCCAGTCTGTGCCTGTGTTCCAGTCTGTGTCTGTGTTCCAGTCTGTGTCTGTGTTCCAGTCTGTGTCTGTGTTCCAGTCTGTGTCTGTGTTCCAGTCTGTGTCCTTGTTCCAGTCTGTGTCCTTGTTCCAGTCTGTGTCTGTGTTCCAGTCTGTGTCCTTGTTCCAGTCTGTGTCTGTGTTCTAGTCTGTGTCTGTGTTCCAGTCTGTGTCTGTGTTCCAGTCTGTGTCCTTGTTCCAGTCTGTGTCTGTGTTCCAGTCTGTGTCCTTGTTCCAGTCTGTGTCTGTGTTCCAGTCTGTGTCCTTGTTCCACGCTGTGTACTTGTTCCAGTCTGTGTCCTTGTTCCAGTCTGTGTCCTTGTTCCAGTCTGTGTCTGTTGTCCATTCTGAGTCTGTGTTCCAGTCTGTGTCTGTGTTCCAGTCTGTGTCCTTGTTCGAGTCTGTGTCTGTGTTCCAGTCTGTGTCCTTGTTCCAGTCTGTGTCTGTGTTCCAGTCTGTGTCCTTGTTCCAGTCTGTGTCCTTGTTCCAGTCTGTGTCCTTGTTCCAGTCTGTGCCTGTGTTCCAGTCTGTGTCCTTGTTCCAGTCTGTGTCCTTGTTCCAGTCTGTGTCTGTGTTCCAGTCTGTGTCTGTGTTCCAGTCTGTGTCTGTGTTCCAGTCTGTGTCCGTGTTCCAGTCTGTGTCCTTGTTCCAGTCTGTGTCCTTGTTCCAGTCTGTGTCTGTGTTCCAGTCTGTGTCTGTGTTCCAGTCTGTGTCCTTGTTCCAGTCTGTGTCTGTGTTCCAGTCTGTGTCCTTGTTCCAGTCTGTGTCCTTGTTCCAGTCTGTGTCCTTGTTCCAGTCTGTGTCTGTGTTCCAGTCTGTGTCTGTGTTCCAGTCTGTATCTGTGTTCCAGTCTGTGTCTGTGTTCCAGTCTGTGTCCTTGTTCCAGTTTGTGTCCGTGTTCCCGTCTGTGTCTGTGTTCCAGTCTGTGTCTTTGTTCCAGTCTGTGTCCTTGTTCCAGTCTGTGTCTGTGTTCCAGTCTGCGTCCTTGTTCCAGTCTGTGTCCTTGTTCCAGTCTGTGTCTGTGTTCCAGTCTGTGTCTGTTTTCCAGTCTGTGTCCTTGTTCCAGTCTGTGTCCTTGTTCCAGTCTGTGTCCTTGTTCCAGTCTGTGTCCTTGTTCCAGTCTGTGTCTGTTTTCCAGTCTGTGTCTGTGTTCCAGTCTGTGTCTGTGTTCCAGTCTGTGTCCTTGTTCCAGTCTGTGTCCTTGTTCCAGTCTGTGTCCTGTGTTCCAGTCTGTGTCCTTGTTCCAGTCTGTGTCCTTGTTCCAGTCTGTGTCAGTGTTCCAGTCTGTGTCTGTGTTCCAGTCTGTGTCTGTGTTGCAGTCTGTGTCCTTGTTCCAGTCTTTGTCCTTATTCCAGTCTGTGTCTGTGTTCCAGTCTGTGTCTGTGTTCCAGTCTGTGTCTGTGTTCCAGTCTGTGTCCTTGTTCCAGTCTGTGTCTGTGTTCCAGTTTGTGTCCTTGTTCCAGTCTGTGTCCTTGTTCCAGTCTGTGTCTGTGTTCCAGTCTGTGTCTGTGTTCCAGTCTGTGTCTGTGTTCCAGTCTGTGTCCTTGTTCCAGTCTGTGTCCTTGTTCCAGTCTGTGTCCTTGTTCCAGTCTGTGCCTGTGTTCCAGTCTGTGTCTGTGTTCCAGTTTGTGTCCTTGTTCCAGTCTGTGTCTGTGTTCCAGTCTGTATCTGTGTTCCAGTCTGTGTCCTTGTTCCAGTCTGTGTCCTTGTTCCAGTCTGTGTCTGTGTTCCAGTCTGTGTCTGTGTTCCAGTCTGTGTCTGTGTTACAGTCTGTGTCCTTGTTCCAGTCTGTGTCTGTGTTCCAGTCTGCGTCCTTGTTCCAGTCTGTGTCCTTGTTCCAGTCTGTGTCTGTATTCCAGTCTGTGTCTGTGTTCCAGTCTGTGTCCTTGTTCCAGTCTGTGTCCTTGTTCCAGTCTGTGTCCTTGTTCCAGTCTGTGTCCTTGTTCCAGTCTGTGTCTGTGTTCCAGTCTGTGTCTGTGTTGCAGTCTGTGTCCTTGTTCCAGTCTGAGTCCTTGTTCCAGTCTGTGTCCTGTGTTCCAGTCTGTGTCCTTGTTCCAGTCTGTGTCTGTGTTACAGTCTGTGTCTTTGTTCCTGTCTGTGTCTGTATTCCAGTCTGTGTCTGTGTTCCAGTCTGTGTCCTTGTTCCAGTCTGTGTCTGTGTTCCAGTCTGTGTCCTTGTTCCAGTCTGTGTCTGTGTTCCAGTCTGTGTCCTTGTTCCAGTCTGTGTCTGTGTTCCAGTCTGTGTCCTTGTTCCAGTCTGTGTCCTTGTTCCAGTCTGTGTCCTTGTTCCAGTCTGTGTCCTTGTTCCAGTCTGTGTCTGTGTTCCAGTCTGTGTCTGTTTTCCAGTCTGTGTCCTTGTTCCAGTCTGTGTCCTTGTTCCAGTCTGTGTCCTTGTTCCAGTCTGTGTCCTTGTTCCAGTCTGTGTCTGTTTTCCAGTCTGTGTCTGTGTTCCAGTCTGTGTCTGTGTTCCAGTCTGTGTCCTTGTTCCAGTCTGTGTCCTTGTTCCAGTCTGTGTCCTGTGTTCCAGTCTGTGTCCTTGTTCCAGTCTGTGTCCTTGTTCCAGTCTGTGTCTGTGTTCCAGTCTGTGTCTGTGTTCCAGTCTGTGTCTGTGTTGCAGTCTGTGTCCTTGTTCCAGTCTTTGTCTTTATTCCAGTCTGTGTCTGTGTTCCAGTCTGTGTCTGTGTTCCAGTCTGTGTCTGTGTTCCAGTCTGTGTCCTTGTTCCAGTCTGTGCCTGTGTTCCAGTCTGTGTCCTTGTTCCAGTCTGTGTCTGTGTTCCAGTCTGTGTCTGTGTTCCAGTCTGTGTCTGTGTTCCAGTCTGTGTCCTTGTTCCAGTCTGTGTCCTTGTTCCAGTCTGTGTCCTTGTTCCAGTCTGTGTCTGTGTTCCAGTCTGTGTCTGTGTTCCAGTTTGTGTCCTTGTTCCAGTCTGTGTCCTTGTTCCAGTCTGTATCTGTGTTCCAGTCTGTGTCCTTGTTCCAGTCTGTGTCCTTGTTCCAGTCTGTGTCTGTGTTCCAGTCTGTGTCTGTGTTCCAGTCTGTGTCTGTGTTCCAGTCTGTGTCCTTGTTCCAGTCTGTGTCTGTGTTCCAGTCTGCGTCCTTGTTCCAGTCTGTGTCCTTGTTCCAGTCTGTGTCTGTATTCCAGTCTGTGTCTGTGTTCCAGTCTGTGTCCTTGTTCCAGTCTGTGTCCTTGTTCCAGTCTGTGTCCTTGTTCCAGTCTGTGTCCTTGTTCCAGTCTGTGTCTGTGTTCCAGTCTGTGTCTGTGTTGCAGTCTGTGTCCTTGTTCCAGTCTGTGTCCTTGTTCCAGTCTGTGTCCTGTGTTCCAGTCTGTGTCCTTGTTCCAGTCTGTGTCTGTGTTCCAGTCTGTGTCTTTGTACCTGTCTGTGTCTGTATTCCAGTCTGTGTCTGTGTTCCAGTCTGTGTCCTTGTTCCAGTCTGTGTCTGTGTTCCAGTCTGTGTCCTTGTTCCAGTCTGTGTCTGTGTTCCAGTCTGTGTCCTTGTTCCAGTCTGTGTCTGTGTTCCAGTCTGTGTCCTTGTTCCAGTCTGTGTCCTTGTTCCAGTCTGTGTCCTTGTTCCAGTCTGTGTCCTTGTTCCAGTCTGTGTCTGTGTTCCAGTCTGTGTCTGTGTTCCAGTCTATGTCCTTGTTCCAGTCTGTGTCCTTGTTCCAGTCTGTGTCCTGTGTTCCAGTCTGTGTCCTTGTTCCAGTCTGTGTCCTTGTTCCAGTCTGTGTCTGTGTTCCAGTCTGTGTCTGTGTTCCAGTCTGTGTCTGTGTTCCAGTCTGTGTCTGTGTTCCAGTCTGTGTCCTTGTTCCAGTCTGTGTCTGTGTTCCAGTCTGTGTCTGTGTTCCAGTCTGTGTCTGTGTTCCAGTCTGTGTCTGTATTCCAGTCTGTGTCTGTGTTCCAGTCTGTGTCTGTGTTCCAGTCTGTGTCCTTGTTCCAGTCTGTGTCCTTGTTCCAGTCTGTGTCTGTGTTCCAGTCTGTGTCTGGTCCAGTCTGTGGCTGTGTTCCAGTCTGTGTCTGTGTTCCAGTCTGTGTCTGTGTTCCAGTCTGTGTCTGTGTTCCAGTCTGTGTCTGTGTTCCAGTCTGTGTCCTTGTTCCAGTCTGTGTCCTTGTTCCAGTCTGTGTCTGTGTTCCAGTCTGTGTCCTTGTTCCAGTCTGTGTCTGTGTTCTAGTCTGTGTCTGTGTTCCAGTCTGTGTCTGTGTTCCAGTCTGTGTCCTTGTTCCAGTCTGTGTCTGTGTTCCAGTCTGTGTCCTTGTTCCAGTCTGTGTCTGTGTTCCAGTCTGTGTCCTTGTTCCAGGCTGTGTACTTGTTCCAGTCTGTGTCCTTGTTCCAGTCTGTGTCCTTGTTCCAGTCTGTGTCTGTTGTCCATTCTGTGTCTGTGTTCCAGTCTGTGTCTGTGTTCCAGTCTGTGTCCTTGTTCGAGTCTGTGTCTGTGTTCCAGTCTGTGTCCTTGTTCCAGTCTGTGTCTGTGTTCCAGTCTGTGTCCTTGTTCCAGTCTGTGTCCTTGTTCCAGTCTGTGTCCTTGTTCCAGTCTGTGTCTGTGTTCCAGTCTGTGTCCTTGTTCCAGTCTGTGTCCTTGTTCCAGTCTGTGTCTGTGTTCCAGTCTGTGTCTGTGTTCCAGTCTGTGTCTGTGTTCCAGTCTGTGTCCGTGTTCCAGTCTGTGTCCTTGTTCCAGTCTGTGTCCTTGTTCCAGTCTGTGCCTGTGTTCCAGTCTGTGTCTGTGTTCCAGTCTGTGTCCTTGTTCCAGTCTGTGTCTGTGTTCCAGTCTGTGTCCTTGTTCCAGTCTGTGTCCTTGTTCCAGTCTGTGTCCTTGTTCCAGTCTGTGTCCTTGTTCCAGTCTGTGTCTGTGTTCCAGTCTGTGTCTGTGTTCCAGTCTGTATCTGTGTTCCAGTCTGTGTCTGTGTTCCAGTCTGTGTCCTTGTTCCAGTTTGTGTCCGTGTTCCCGTCTGTGTCTGTGTTCCAGTCTGTGTCTTTGTTCCAGTCTGTGTCCTTGTTCCAGTCTGTGTCTGTGTTCCAGTCTGCGTCCTTGTTCCAGTCTGTGTCCTTGTTCCAGTCTGTGTCTGTGTTCCAGTCTGTGTCTGTTTTCCAGTCTGTGTCCTTGTTCCAGTCTGTGTCCTTGTTCCAGTCTGTGTCCTTGTTCCAGTCTGTGTCCTTGTTCCAGTCTGTGTCCTGTGTTCCAGTCTGTGTCCTTGTTCCAGTCTGTGTCCTTGTTCCAGTCTGTGTCAGTGTTCCAGTCTGTGTCTGTGTTCCAGTCTGTGTCTGTGTTGCAGTCTGTGTCCTTGTTCCAGTCTTTGTCCTTATTCCAGTCTGTGTCTGTGTTCCAGTCTGTGTCTGTGTTCCAGTCTGTGTCTGTGTTCCAGTCTGTGTCCTTGTTCCAGTCTGTGTCTGTGTTCCAGTCTGTGTCCTTGTTCCAGTCTGTGTCCTTGTTCCAGTCTGTGTCTGTGTTCCAGTCTGTGTCTGTGTTCCAGTCTGTGTCTGTGTTCCAGTCTGTGTCCTTGTTCCAGTCTGTGTCCTTGTTCCAGTCTGTGTCCTTGTTCCAGTCTGTGTCTGTGTTCCAGTCTGTGTCTGTGTTCCAGTTTGTGTCCTTGTTCCAGTCTGTGTCTGTGTTCCAGTCTGTATCTGTGTTCCAGTCTGTGTCCTTGTTCCAGTCTGTGTCCTTGTTCCAGTCTGTGTCTGTGTTCCAGTCTGTGTCTGTGTTCCAGTCTGTGTCTGTGTTCCAGTCTGTGTCCTTGTTCCAGTCTGTGTCTGTGTTCCAGTCTGCGTCCTTGTTCCAGTCTGTGTCCTTGTTCCAGTCTGTGTCTGTATTCCAGTCTGTGTCTGTGTTCCAGTCTGTGTCCTTGTTCCAGTCTGTGTCCTTGTTCCAGTCTGTGTCCTTGTTCCAGTCTGTGTCCTTGTTCCAGTCTGTGTCTGTGTTCCAGTCTGTGTCTGTGTTGCAGTCTGTGTCCTTGTTCCAGTCTGAGTCCTTGTTCCAGTCTGTGTCCTGTGTTCCAGTCTGTGTCCTTGTTCCAGTCTGTGTCTGTGTTACAGTCTGTGTCTTTGTTCCTGTCTGTGTCTGTATTCCAGTCTGTGTCTGTGTTCCAGTCTGTGTCCTTGTTCCAGTCTGTGTCTGTGTTCCAGTCTGTGTCCTTGTTCCAGTCTGTGTCTGTGTTCCAGTCTGTGTCCTTGTTCCAGTCTGTGTCCTTGTTCCAGTCTGTGTCCTTGTTCCAGTCTGTGTCCTTGTTCCAGTCTGTGTCCTTGTTCCAGTCTGTGTCTGTGTTCCAGTCTGTGTCTGTGTTCCAGTCTATGTCCTTGTTCCAGTCTGTGTCCTTGTTCCAGTCTGTGTCCCTTGTTCCAGTCTGTGTCTGTGTTCCAGTCTGTGTCTGTGTTCCAGTCTGTGTCTGTGTTCCAGTCTGTGTCCTTGTTCCAGTCTGTGTCCTTATTCCAGTCTGTGTCTGTGTTCCAGTCTGTGTCTGTGTTCCAGTCTGTGTCTGTGTTCCAGTCTGTGTCCTTGTTCCAGTCTGTGTCTGTGTTCCAGTCTGTGTCCTTGTTCCAGTCTGTGTCTGTGTTCCAGTCTGTGTCTGTGTTCCAGTCTGTGTCCTTGTTCCAGTCTGTGTCCTTGTTCCAGTCTGTGTCTGTGTTCCAGTCTGTGTCTGTGTTCCAGTCTGTGTCTGTGTTCCAGTCTGTGTCCTTGTTCCAGTCTGTGTCTGTGTTCCAGTCTGTGTTCCAGTCTGTGTCCTTGTTCCAGTCTGTGTCTGTGTTCCAGTCTGTGTCTGTGTTCCAGTCTGTATCTGTGTTCCAGTCTGTGTCCTTGTTCCAGTCTGTGTCCTTGTTCCAGTCTGTGTCTGTGTTCCAGTCTGTGTCTGTGTTCCAGTCTGTGTCTGTGTTCCAGTCTGTGTCCTTGTTCCAGTCTGTGTCTGTGTTCCAGTCTGCGTCCTTGTTCCAGTCTGTGTCCTTGTTCCAGTCTGTGTCTGTGTTCCAGTCTGTGTCTGTGTTCCAGTCTGTGTCCTTGTTCCAGTCTGTGTCCTTGTTCCAGTCTGTGTCCTTGTTCCAGTCTGTGTCCTTGTTCCAGTCTGTGTCTGTGTTCCAGTCTGTGTCCGTGTTCCAGTCTGTGTCCTTATTCCAGTCTGTGTCCTTGTTCCAGTCTGTGTCCTTGTTCCAGTCTGTGTCTGTGTTCCAGTCTGTGTCTGTGTTCCAGTCTGTGTCTGTGTTCCAGTCTGTGTCCTTGTTCCAGTCTGTGTCTGTGTTCCAGTCTGTGTCTGTGTTCCAGTCTGTGTCTGTGTTCCAGTCTGTGTCCTTGTTCCAGTCTGTGTCCTTGTTCCAGTCTGTGTCCTTGTTCCAGTCTGTGTCCTTGTTCCATTCTGTGTCCTTGTTCCAGTCTGTGTCCGTGTTCCAGTCTGTGTCTGTGTTCCAGTCTGTGTCTGTGTTCCAGTCTGTGTCCTTGTTCGAGTCTGTGTCTGTGTTCCAGTCTGTGTCTGTGTTCCAGTCTGTGTCTGTGTTCCAGTCTGTGTCTGTGTTCCAGTCTGTGTTCTTATTCCAATCTGTGTCTGTGTTCCAGTCTGTGTCTGTGTTCCAGTATGTGTCCTTGTTCCAGTCTGTGTCCTTGTTCCAGTCTGTGTCCTTGTTCCAGTCTGTGTCTGTGTTCCAGTCTGTGTCTGTGTTCCAGTCTGTGTCCTTGTTCCAGTCTGTGTCCTTGTTCCAGTCTGTGTCTGTGTTCCAGTCTGTGTCCTTGTTCCAGTCCGTGTCTGTGTTCCAGTCTGTGCCTGTGTTCCAGTCTGTGTCTGTGTTCCAGTCTGTGTCTGTGTTCCAGTCTGTGTCCTTGTTCCAGTCTGTGTCCTTGTTCCAGTCTGTGTCTGTGTTCCAGTCTGTATCTGTGTTCCAGTCTGTGTCCTTATTCCAGTCTGTGTCTGTGTTCCAGTCTGTGTCTGTGTTCCAGTCTGTGTCTGTGTTCCAGTCTGTGTCCTTGTTCCAGTCTGTGTCCTTGTTCCAGTCTGTGTCTGTGTTCCCGTCTGTGTCCTTGTTCCAGTCTGTGTCTGTGTTCCAGTCTGTGCCTGTGTTCCAGTCTGTGTCTGTGTTCCAGTCTGTGTCTGTGTTCCAGTCTGTGTCCTTATTCCAGGCTGTGTCTGTGTTCCAGTCTGTGTCCTTGTTCCAGTCTGTGTCCTTGTTCCAGTCTGTGTCTGTGTTCCAGTCTGTGTCTGTGTTCCAGTCTGTGTCCTTGTTCCAGTCTGTGTCTGTGTTCCAGTCTGTGTCTGTGTTCCAGTCTGTGTCTGTGTTCCAGTCTGTGTCCTTATTCCAGTCTGTGTCTGTGTTCCAGTCTGTGTCTGTGTTCCAGTCTGTGTCCTTGTTCCAGTCTGTGTCCTTGTTCCAGTCTGTGTCTGTGTTCCAGTCTGTGTCCTTGTTCCAGTCTGTGTCTGCTCCAGTCTGTGCCTGTGTTCCAGTCTGTGTCTGTGTTCCAGTCTGTGTCTGTGTTCCAGTCTGTGTCTGTGTTCCAGTCTGTGTCTGTGTTCCAGTCTGTGTCCTTGTTCCAGTCTGTGTCCTTGTTCCAGTCTGTGTCTGTGTTCCAGTCTGTGTCCTTGTTCCAGTCTGTGTCTGTGTTCTAGTCTGTGTCTGTGTTCCAGTCTGTGTCTGTGTTCCAGTCTGTGTCCTTGTTCCAGTCTGTGTCTGTGTTCCAGTCTGTGTCCTTGTTCCAGTCTGTGTCTGTGTTCCAGTCTGTGTCCTTGTTCCAGGCTGTGTACTTGTTCCAGTCTGTGTCCTTGTTCCAGTCTGTGTCCTTGTTCCAGTCTGTGTCTGTGTTCCATTCTGTGTCTGTGTTCCAGTCTGTGTCTGTGTTCCAGTCTGTGTCCTTGTTCGAGTCTGTGTCTGTGTTCCAGTCTGTGTCCTTGTTCCAGTCTGTGTCTGTGTTCCAGTCTGTGTCCTTGTTCCAGTCTGTGTCCTTGTTCCAGTCTGTGTCCTTGTTCCAGTCTGTGTCTGTGTTCCAGTCTGTGTCCTTGTTCCAGTCTGTGTCCTTGTTCCAGTCTGTGTCTGTGTTCCATTCTGTGTCTGTGTTCCAGTCTGTGTCTGTGTTCCAGTATGTGTCCGTGTTCCAGTCTGTGTCCTTGTTCCAGTCTGTGTCTGTGTTCCAGTCTGTGTCTGTGTTCCAGTCTGTGTCCTTGTTCCAGTCTGTGTCTGTGTTCCAGTCTGTGTCCTTGTTCCAGTCTGTGTCCTTGTTCCAGTCTGTGTCTGTATTCCAGTCTGTGTCCTTGTTCCAGTCTGTGTCCTTGTTCCAGTCTGTGTCTGTGTTCCAGTCTGTGTCTGTGTTCCAGTCTGTATCTGTGTTCCAGTCTGTCTGTGTTCCAGTCTGTGTCCGTGTTCCAGTCTATGTCTGTGTTCCAGTCTGTGTCATTGTTCCAGTCTGTGTCTGTGTTCCAGTCTGTGTCTGTGTTCCAGTCTGTGTCTGTGTTCCAGTCTGTGTCCTTGTTCCAGTCTGTGTCTGTGTTCCAGTCTGTGTCCGTGTTCCAGTCTGTGTCCTTATTCCAGTCTGTGTCCTTGTTCCAGTCTGTGTCCTTGTTCCAGTCTGTGTCTGTGTTCCAGTCTGTGTCTGTGTTCCAGTCTGTGTCTGTGTTCCAGTCTGTGTCTGTGTTCCAGTCTGTGTCCTTGTTCCAGTCTGTGTCTGTGTTCCAGTCTGTGTCTGTGTTCCAGTCTGTGTCTGTGTTCCAGTCTGTGTCCTTGTTCCAGTCTGTGTCCTTGTTCCAGTCTGTGTCCTTGTTCCAGTCTGTGTCCTTGTTCCATTCTGTGTCCTTGTTCCAGTCTGTGTCCGTGTTCCAGTCTGTGTTTGTGTTCCAGTCTGTGTCTGTGTTCCAGTCTGTGTCCTTGTTCGAGTCTGTGTCTGTGTTCCAGTCTGTGTCTGTGTTCCAGTCTGTGTCTGTGTTCCAGTCTGTGTCTGTGTTCCAGTCTGTGTTCTTATTCCAATCTGTGTCTGTGTTCCAGTCTGTGTCTGTGTTCCAGTATGTGTCCTTGTTCCAGTCTGTGTCCTTGTTCCAGTCTGTGTCCTTGTTCCAGTCTGTGTCTGTGTTCCAGTCTGTGTCTGTGTTCCAGTCTGTGTCCTTGTTCCAGTCTGTGTCCTTGTTCCAGTCTGTGTCTGTGTTCCAGTCTGTGTCCTTGTTCCAGTCTGTGTCTGTGTTCCAGTCTGTGCCTGTGTTCCAGTCTGTGTCTGTGTTCCAGTCTGTGTCCTTGTTCCAGTCTGTGTCTGTGTTCCAGTCTGTGTCTGTGTTCCAGTCTGTGTCTTTATTCCAGTCTGTGTCTGTGTTCCAGTCTGTGTCTGTGTTCCAGTCTGTGTCTGTGTTCCAGTCTGTGTCCTTGTTCCAGTCTGTGTCCTTGTTCCAGTCTGTGTCTGTGTTCCCGTCTGTGTCCTTGTTCCAGTCTGTGTCTGTGTTCCAGTCTGTGCTTGTGTTCCAGTCTGTGTCTGTGTTCCAGTCTGTGTCTGTGTTCCAGTCTGTGTCCTTATTCCAGGCTGTGTCTGTGTTCCAGTCTGTGTCCTTGTTCCAGTCTGTGTCCTTGTTCCAGTCTGTGTCTGTGTTCCAGTATGTGTCTGTGTTCCAGTCTGTGTCCTTGTTCCAGTCTGTGTCTGTGTTCCAGTCTGTGTCTGTGTTACAGTCTGTGTCTGTGTTCCAGTCTGTGTCCTTATTCCAGTCTGTGTCTGTGTTCCAGTCTGTGTCTGTGTTCCAGTCTGTGTCCTTGTTCCAGTCTGTGTCCTTGTTCCAGTCTGTGTCTGTGTTCCAGTCTGTGTCCTTGTTCCAGTCTGTGTCCTTGTTCCAGTCTGTGTCTGTATTCCAGTCTGTGTCCTTGTTCCAGTCTGTGTCCTTGTTCCAGTCTGTGTCTGTGTTCCAGTCTGTGTCTGTGTTCCAGTCTGTATCTGTGTTCCAGTCTGTCTGTGTTCCAGTCTGTGTCCGTGTTCCAGTCTATGTCTGTGTTCCAGTCTGTGTCATTGTTCCAGTCTGTGTCTGTGTTCCAGTCTGTGTCTGTGTTCCAGTCTGTGTCTGTGTTCCAGTCTGTGTCCTTGTTCCAGTCTGTGTCTGTGTTCCAGTCTGTGTCCGTGTTCCAGTCTGTGTCCTTATTCCAGTCTGTGTCCTTGTTCCAGTCTGTGTCCTTGTTCCAGTCTGTGTCTGTGTTCCAGTCTGTGTCTGTGTTCCAGTCTGTGTCTGTGTTCCAGTCTGTGTCTGTGTTCCAGTCTGTGTCCTTGTTCCAGTCTGTGTCTGTGTTCCAGTCTGTGTCTGTGTTCCAGTCTGTGTCTGTGTTCCAGTCTGTGTCCTTGTTCCAGTCTGTGTCCTTGTTCCAGTCTGTGTCCTTGTTCCAGTCTGTGTCCTTGTTCCATTCTGTGTCCTTGTTCCAGTCTGTGTCCGTGTTCCAGTCTGTGTTTGTGTTCCAGTCTGTGTCTGTGTTCCAGTCTGTGTCCTTGTTCGAGTCTGTGTCTGTGTTCCAGTCTGTGTCTGTGTTCCAGTCTGTGTCTGTGTTCCAGTCTGTGTCTGTGTTCCAGTCTGTGTTCTTATTCCAATCTGTGTCTGTGTTCCAGTCTGTGTCTGTGTTCCAGTATGTGTCCTTGTTCCAGTCTGTGTCCTTGTTCCAGTCTGTGTCCTTGTTCCAGTCTGTGTCTGTGTTCCAGTCTGTGTCTGTGTTCCAGTCTGTGTCCTTGTTCCAGTCTGTGTCCTTGTTCCAGTCTGTGTCTGTGTTCCAGTCTGTGTCCTTGTTCCAGTCTGTGTCTGTGTTCCAGTCTGTGCCTGTGTTCCAGTCTGTGTCTGTGTTCCAGTCTGTGTCCTTGTTCCAGTCTGTGTCTGTGTTCCAGTCTGTGTCTGTGTTCCAGTCTGTGTCCTTATTCCAGTCTGTGTCTGTGTTCCAGTCTGTGTCTGTGTTCCAGTCTGTGTCTGTGTTCCAGTCTGTGTCCTTGTTCCAGTCTGTGTCCTTGTTCCAGTCTGTGTCTGTGTTCCCGTCTGTGTCCTTGTTCCAGTCTGTGTCTGTATTCCAGTCTGTGCTTGTGTTCCAGTCTGTGTCTGTGTTCCAGTCTGTGTCTGTGTTCCAGTCTGTGTCCTTATTCCAGGCTGTGTCTGTGTTCCAGTCTGTGTCCTTGTTCCAGTCTGTGTCCTTGTTCCAGTCTGTGTCTGTGTTCCAGTCTGTGTCTGTGTTCCAGTCTGTGTCCTTGTTCCAGTCTGTGTCTGTGTTCCAGTCTGTGTCTGTGTTACAGTCTGTGTCTGTGTTCCAGTCTGTGTCCTTATTCCAGTCTGTGTCTGTGTTCCAGTCTGTGTCTGTGTTCCAGTCTGTGTCCTTGTTCCAGTCTGTGTCCTTGTTCCAGTCTGTGTCTGTGTTCCAGTCTGTGTCCTTGTTCCAGTCTGTGTCTGTGTTCCAGTCTGTGCCTGTGTTCCAGTCTGTGTCTGTGTTCCAGTCTGTGTCTGTGTTCCAGTCTGTGTCTGTGTTCCAGTCTGTGTCTGTGTTCCAGTCTGTGTCCAAGTTCCAGTCTGTGTCCTTGTTCCAGTCTGTGTCTGTGTTCCAGTCTGTGTCCGTGTTCCAGTCTGTGTCCTTATTCCAGTCTGTGTCCTTGTTCCAGTCTGTGTCCTTGTTCCAGTCTGTGTCTGTGTTCCAGTCTGTGTCTGTGTTCCAGTCTGTGTCTGTGTTCCAGTCTGTGTCTGTGTTCCAGTCTGTGTCCTTGTTCCAGTCTGTGTCTGTGTTCCAGTCTGTGTCTGTGTTCCAGTCTGTGTCTGTGTTCCAGTCTGTGTCCTTGTTCCAGTCTGTGTCCTTGTTCCAGTCTGTGTCCTTGTTCCAGTCTGTGTCCTTGTTCCATTCTGTGTCCTTGTTCCAGTCTGTGTCCGTGTTCCAGTCTGTGTTTGTGTTCCAGTCTGTGTCTGTGTTCCAGTCTGTGTCCTTGTTCGAGTCTGTGTCTGTGTTCCAGTCTGTGTCTGTGTTCCAGTCTGTGTCTGTGTTCCAGTCTGTGTTCTTATTCCAATCTGTGTCTGTGTTCCAGTCTGTGTCTGTGTTCCAGTATGTGTCCTTGTTCCAGTCTGTGTCCTTGTTCCAGTCTGTGTCCTTGTTCCAGTCTGTGTCTGTGTTCCAGTCTGTGTCTGTGTTCCAGTCTGTGTCCTTGTTCCAGTCTGTGTCCTTGTTCCAGTCTGTGTCTGTGTTCCAGTCTGTGTCCTTGTTCCAGTCTGTGTCTGTGTTCCAGTCTGTGCCTGTGTTCCAGTCTGTGTCTGTGTTCCAGTCTGTGTCCTTGTTCCAGTCTGTGTCTGTGTTCCAGTCTGTGTCTGTGTTCCAGTCTGTGTCCTTATTCCAGTCTGTGTCTGTGTTCCAGTCTGTGTCTGTGTTCCAGTCTGTGTCTGTGTTCCAGTCTGTGTCCTTGTTCCAGTCTGTGTCCTTGTTCCAGTCTGTGTCTGTGTTCCCGTCTGTGTCCTTGTTCCAGTCTGTGTCTGTGTTCCAGTCTGTGCTTGTGTTCCAGTCTGTGTCTGTGTTCCAGTCTGTGTCTGTGTTCCAGTCTGTGTCCTTATTCCAGGCTGTGTCTGTGTTCCAGTCTGTGTCCTTGTTCCAGTCTGTGTCCTTGTTCCAGTCTGTGTCTGTGTTCCAGTCTGTGTCTGTGTTCCAGTCTGTGTCCTTGTTCCAGTCTGTGTCTGTGTTCCAGTCTGTGTCTGTGTTCCAGTCTGTGTCTGTGTTCCAGTCTGTGTCCTTATTCCAGTCTGTGTCTGTGTTCCAGTCTGTGTCTGTGTTCCAGTCTGTGTCCTTGTTCCAGTCTGTGTCCTTGTTCCAGTCTGTGTCTGTGTTCCAGTCTGTGTCCTTGTTCCAGTCTGTGTCTGTGTTCCAGTCTGTGCCTGTGTTCCAGTCTGTGTCTGTGTTCCAGTCTGTGTCTGTGTTCCAGTCTGTGTCTGTGTTCCAGTCTGTGTCTGTGTTCCAGTCTGTGTCCAAGTTCCAGTCTGTGTCCTTGTTCCAGTCTGTGTCTGTGTTCCAGTCTGTGTCTGTGTTAAAGTCTGTGTCCTTGTTCCAGTCTGTGTCTGTGTTCTAGTCTGTGTCTGTGTTCCAGTCTGTGTCTGTGTTCCAGTCTGTGTCCTTGTTCCAGTCTGTGTCTGTGTTCCAGTCTGTGTCCTTGTTCCAGTCTGTGTCTGTGTTCCAGTCTGTGTCCTTGTTCCAGGCTGTGTACTTGTTCCAGTCTGTGTCCTTGTTCCAGTCTGTGTCCTTGTTCCAGTCTGTGTCTGTGTTCCATTCTGTGTCTGTGTTCCAGTCTGTGTCTGTGTTCCAGTCTGTGTCCTTGTTCGAGTCTGTGTCTGTGTTCCAGTCTGTGTCCTTGTTCCAGTCTGTGTCTGTGTTCCAGTCTGTGTCCTTGTTCCAGTCTGTGTCCTTGTTCCCGTCTGTGTCCTTGTTCCAGTCTGTGTCTGTGTTCCAGTCTGTGTCCTTGTTCCAGTCTGTGTCCTTTTTCCAGTCTGTGTCTGTGTTCCAGTCTGTGTCTGTGTTCCAGTCTGTGTCTGTGTTCCAGTATGTGTCCGTGTTCCAGTCTGTGTCCTTGTTCCAGTCTGTGTCTGTGTTCCAGTCTGTGTCTGTGTTCCAGTCTGTGTCTGTGTTCCAGTCTGTGTCTGTGTTCCAGTCTGCGTCCTTGTTCCAGTCTGTGTCCTTGTTCCAGTCTGTGTCTGTGTTCCAGTCTGTGTCTGTGTTCCAGTCTGTGTCCTTGTTCCAGTCTGTGTCTGTGTTCCAGTCTGCGTCCTTGTTCCAGTCTGTGTCCTTGTTCCAGTCTGTGTCTGTGTTCCAGTCTGTGTCTGTTTTCCAGTCTGTGTCCTTGTTCCGGACTGTGTCCTTGTTCCAGTCTGTGTCCTTGTTCCAGTCTGTGTCCTTGTTCCAGTCTGTGTCTGTTTTCCAGTCTGTGTCCTTGTTCCAGTCTGTGTCTGTGTTCCAGTCTGTGTCCTTGTTCCAGTCTGTGTCTGTGTTCCAGTCTGTGTCTGTGTTCCAGTCTGTGTCCTTGTTCCAGTCTGTGTCCTTGTTCCAGTCTGTGTCTGTGTTCCAGTCTGTGTCTGTGTTCCAGTCTGTGTCTGTGTTCCAGTCTGTATCCTTGTTCCAGTCTGTGTCTGTGTTCCAGTCTGTGTCTGTGTTCCAGTCTGTGTCCTTGTTCCAGTCTGTGTCTGTGTTCCAGTCTGTGTCTGTGTTCCAGTCTGTATCTGTGTTCCAGTCTGTGTCCTTGTTCCAGTCTGTGTCCTTGTTCCAGTCTGTGTCTGTGTTCCAGTCTGTGTCTGTGTTCCAGTCTGTGTCTGTGTTCCAGTCTGTGTCCTTGTTCCAGTCTGTGTCTGTGTTCCAGTCTGCGTCCTTGTTCCAGTCTGTGTCCTTGTTCCAGTCTGTGTCTGTATTCCAGTCTGTGTCTGTGTTCCAGTCTGTGTCCTTGTTCCAGTCTGTGTCCTTGTTCCAGTCTGTGTCCTTGTTCCAGTCTGTGTCCTTGTTCCAGTCTGTGTCTGTGTTCCAGTCTGTGTCCTTGTTCCAGTCTGTGTCCTTGTTCCAGTCTGTGTCCTGTGTTCCAGTCTGTGTCCTTGTTCCAGTCTGTGTCTGTGTTCCAGTCTGTGTCTTTGTTCCTGTCTGTGTCTGTATTCCAGTCTGTGTCCTTTTTCCAGTCTGTGTCTGTGTTCCAGTCTGTGTCTGTGTTCCAGCCTGTGTCCTTGTTCCAGTCTGTGTCTGTGTTCCAGTCTGTGTCTGTGTTCCAGTCTGTGTCTGTGTTCCAGTCTGTGTCTGTGTTCCAGTCTGTGTCCTTGTTCCAGTCTGTGTCTGTGTTCCAGTCTGTGTCTGTGTTCCAGTCTGTGTCTGTGTTCCAGTCTGCGTCCTTGTTCCAGTCTGTGTCCTTGTTCCAGTCTGTGTCTGTGTTCCAGTCTGTGTCTGTGTTCCAGTCTGTGTCCTTGTTCCAGTCTGTGTCTGTGTTCCAGTCTGCGTCCTTGTTCCAGTCTGTGTCCTTGTTCCAGTCTGTGTCTGTGTTCCAGTCTGTGTCTGTTTTCCAGTCTGTGTCCTTGTTCCAGACTGTGTCCTTGTTCCAGTCTGTGTCCTTGTTCCAGTCTGTGTCCTTGTTCCAGTCTGTGTCTGTTTTCCAGTCTGTGTCCTTGTTCCAGTCTGTGTCTGTGTTCCAGTCTGTGTCCTTGTTCCAGTCTGTGTCTGTGTTCCAGTCTGTGTCTGTGTTCCAGTCTGTGTCCTTGTTCCAGTCTGTGTCCTTGTTCCAGTCTGTGTCTGTGTTCCAGTCTGTGTCTGTGTTCCAGTCTGTGTCTGTGTTCCAGTCTGTATCCTTGTTCCAGTCTGTGTCTGTGTTCCAGTCTGTGTCTGTGTTCCAGTCTGTGTCCTTGTTCCAGTCTGTGTCTGTGTTCCAGTCTGTGTCTGTGTTCCAGTCTGTATCTGTGTTCCAGTCTGTGTCCTTGTTCCAGTCTGTGTCCTTGTTCCAGTCTGTGTCTGTGTTCCAGTCTGTGTCTGTGTTCCAGTCTGTGTCTGTGTTCCAGTCTGTGTCCTTGTTCCAGTCTGTGTCTGTGTTCCAGTCTGCGTCCTTGTTCCAGTCTGTGTCCTTGTTCCAGTCTGTGTCTGCATTCCAGTCTGTGTCTGTGTTCCAGTCTGTGTCCTTGTTCCAGTCTGTGTCCTTGTTCCAGTCTGTGTCCTTGTTCCAGTCTGTGTCCTTGTTCCAGTCTGTGTCTGTGTTCCAGTCTGTGTCCTTGTTCCAGTCTGTGTCCTTGTTCCAGTCTGTGTCCTGTGTTCCAGTCTGTGTCCTTGTTCCAGTCTGTGTCTGTGTTCCAGTCTGTGTCTTTGTTCCTGTCTGTGTCTGTATTCCAGTCTGTGTCCTTTTTCCAGTCTGTGTCTGTGTTCCAGTCTGTGTCTGTGTTCCAGCCTGTGTCCTTGTTCCAGTCTGTGTCTGTGTTCCAGTCTGTGTCTGTGTTCCAGTCTGTGTCTGTGTTCCAGTCTGTGTCTGTGTTCCAGTCTGTGTCCTTGTTCCAGTCTGTGTCTGTGTTCCAGTCTGTGTCTGTGTTCCAGTCTGTGTCTGTGTTCCAGTCTGTGTCCTTGTTCCAGTCTGTGTCTGTGTTCCAGTCTGTGTCTGTGTTCCAGTCTGTGTCCTTGTTCCAGTCTGTGTCCTTGTTCCAGTCTGTGTCTGTGTTCCAGTCTGTGTCCTTGTTCCAGTCTGTGTCTGTGTTCCAGTCTGTGCCTGTGTTCCAGTCTGTGTCTGTGTTCCAGTCTGTGTCTGTGTTCCAGTCTGTGTCTGTGTTCCAGTCTGTGTCCTTGTTCCAGTCTGTGTCCTTGTTCCAGTCTGTGTCTGTGTTCCAGTCTGTGTCTGTGTTCCAGTCTGTGTCCTTATTCCAGTCTGTGTCTGTGTTCCAGTCTGTGTCTGTGTTCCAGTCTGTGTCCTTGTTCCAGTCTGTGTCCTTGTTCCAGTCTGTGTCTGTGTTCCCGTCTGTGTCCTTGTTCCAGTCTGTGTCTGTGTTCCAGTCTGTGTCTGTGTTCCAGTCTGTGTCTGTGTTCCAGTCTGTGTCCTTATTCCAGTCTGTGTCTTTGTTCCAGTCTGTGTCTGTGTTCCAGTCTGTGTCCTTGTTCCAGTCTGTGTCCTTGTTCCAGTCTGTGTCTGTGTTCCAGTCTGTGTCCTTGTTCCAGTCTGTGTCTGCTCCAGTCTGTGCCTGTGTTCCAGTCTGTGTCTGTGTTCCAGTCTGTGTCTGTGTTCCAGTCTGTGTCTGTGTTCCAGTCTGTGTCTGTGTACCAGTCTGTGTCCTTGTTCCAGTCTGTGTCCTTGTTCCAGTCTGTGTCTGTGTTCCAGTCTGTGTCTGTGTTCCAGTCTGTGTCCTTGTTCCAGTCTGTGTCTGTGTTCTAGTCTGTGTCTGTGTTCCAGTCTGTGTCTGTGTTCCAGTCTGTGTCTGTGTTCCAGTCTGTGTCTGTGTTCCAGTCTGTGTCCTTGTTCCAGTCTGTGTCTGTGTTCCAGTCTGTGTCCTTGTTCCAGGCTGTGTACTTGTTCCAGTCTGTGTCCTTGTTCCAGTCTGTGTCCTTGTTCCAGTCTGTGTCTGTGTTCCATTCTGTGTCTGTGTTCCAGTCTGTGTCTGTGTTCCAGTCTGTGTCCTTGTTCGAGTCTGTGTCTGTGTTCCAGTCTGTGTCTGTGTTCCAGTCTGTGTCCTTGTTCCAGTCTGTGTCCTTGTTCCAGTCTGTGTCCTTGTTCCAGTCTGTGTCTGTGTTCCAGTCTGTGTCCTTGTTCCAGTCTGTGTCCTTGTTCCAGTCTGTGTCTGTCTTCCAGTCTGTGTCTGTGTTCCAGTCTGTGTCTGTGTTCCAGTATGTGTCCGTGTTCCAGTCTGTGTCCTTGTTCCAGTCTGTGTCCTTGTTCCAGTCTGTGTCTGTGTTCCAGTCTGTGTCTGTGTTCCAGTCTGTGTCCTTGTTCCAGTCTGTGTCTGTGTTCCAGTCTGTGTCCTTGTTCCAGTCTGTGTCCTTGTTCCAGTCTGTGTCTGTGTTCCAGTCTGTGTCCTTGTTCCAGTCTGTGTCCTTGTTCCAGTCTGTGTCTGTGTTCCAGTCTGTGTCTGTGTTCCAGTCTGTATCTGTGTTCCAGTCTGTATCTGTGTTCCAGTCTGTGTCTGTGTTCCAGTCTGTGTCCTTGTTCCAGTCTGTGTCCGTGTTCCCGTCTGTGTCTGTGTTCCAGTCTGTGTCTTTGTTCCAGTCTGTGTCTGTGTTCCAGTCTGTGTCTGTGTTCCAGTCTGTGTCATTGTTCCAGTCTGTGTCTGTGTTCCAGTCTGCGTCCTTGTTCCAGTCTGTGTCCTTGTTCCAGTCTGTGTCTGTGTTCCAGTCTGTGTCTGTTTTCCAGTCTGTGTCCTTGTTCCAGTCTGTGTCCTTGTTCCAGTCTGTGTCCTTGTTCTAGTCTGTGTCCTTGTTCCAGTCTGTGTCTGTTTTCCAGTCTGTGTCTGTGTTCCAGTCTGTGTCCTTGTTCCAGTCTGTGTCCTTGTTCCAGTCTGTGTCCTGTGTTCCAGTCTGTGTCCTTGTTCCAGTCTGTGTCCTTGTTCCAGTCTGTGTCTGTGTTCCAGTCTGTGTCTGTGTTGCAGTCTGTGTCCTTGTTCCAGTCTGTGTCCTTATTCCAGTCTGTGTCTGTGTTCCAGTCTGTGTCTGTGTTCCAGTCTGTGTCTGTGTTCCAGTCTGTGTCCTTGTTCCAGTCTGTGTCTGTGTTCCAGTCTGTGTCCTTGTTCCAGTCTGTGTCTGTGTTCCAGTCTGTGTCCTTGTTCCAGTCTGTGTCCTTGTTCCAGTCTGTGTCTGTGTTCCAGTCTGTGTCTGTGTTCCAGTCTGTGTCTGTGTTCCAGTCTGTGTCTGTGTTCCAGTCTGTGTCTGTGTTCCAGTCTGTGTCCTTGTTCCAGTCTGTGTCTGTGTTCCAGTCTGTGTCTGTGTTCCAGTCTGTATCTGTGTTCCAGTCTGTGTCCTTGTTCCAGTCTGTGTCCTTGTTCCAGTCTGTGTCTGTGTTCCAGTCTGTGTCTGTGTTCCAGTCTGTGTCTGTGTTCCAGTCTGTGTCCTTGTTCCAGTCTGTGTCTGTGTTCCAGTCTGCGTCCTTGTTCCAGTCTGTGTCCTTGTTCCAGTCTGTGTCTGTATTCCAGTCTGTGTCTGTGTTCCAGTCTGTGTCCTTGTTCCAGTCTGTGTCCTTGTTCCAGTCTGTGTCCTTGTTCCAGTCTGTGTCCTTGTTCCAGTCTGTGTCTGTGTTCCAGTCTGTGTCTGTGTTCCAGTCTGTGTTCTTGTTCCAGTCTGTGTCCTTGTTCCAGTCTGTGTCCTGTGTTCCAGTCTGTGTCTGTGTTCCAGTCTGTGTCAGTGTTCCAGTCTGTGTCTTTGTTCCTGTCTGTGTCTGTATTCCAGTCTGTGTCCTTTTTCCAGTCTGTGTCTGTGTTCCAGTCTGTGTCTGTGTTCCAGCCTGTGTCCTTGTTCCAGTCTGTGTCTGTGTTCCAGTCTGTGTCTGTGTTCCAGTCTGTGTCTGTGTTCCAGTCTGTGTCTGTGTTCCAGTCTGTGTCCTTGTTCCAGTCTGTGTCCTTGTTCCAGTCTGTGTCTGTGTTCCAGTCTGTGTCTGTGTTCCAGTCTGTGTCCTTATTCCAGTCTGTGTCTGTGTTCCAGTCTGTGTCTGTGTTCCAGTCTGTGTCCTTGTTCCAGTCTGTGTCCTTGTTCCAGTCTGTGTCCTTGTTCCAGTCTGTGTCTGTGTTCCAGTCTGTGTCCTTGTTCCAGTCTGTGTCTGTGCTCCAGTCTGTGCCTGTGTTGCAGTCTGTGTCTGTGTTCCAGTCTGTGTCTGTGTTCCAGTCTGTGTCTGTGTTCCAGTCTGTGTCTGTGTTCCAGTCTGTGTCCTTGTTCCAGTCTGTGTCCTTGTTCCAGTCTGTGTCTGTGTTCCAGTCTGTGTCTGTGTTCCAGTCTGTGTCCTTGTTCCAGTCTGTGTCTGTGTTCTAGTCTGTGTCTGTGTTCCAGTCTGTGTCTGTGTTCCAGTCTGTGTCCTTGTTCCAGTCTGTGTCTGTGTTCCAGTCTGTGTCTGTGTTCCAGTCTGTGTCCTTGTTCCAGTCTGTGTCCTTGTTGCAGTCTGTGTCCTTGTTCCAGTCTGTGTCCTTGTTCCAGTCTGTGTCTGTGTTCCATTCTGTGTCTGTGTTCCAGTCTGTGTCCTTGTTCCAGTCTGTGTCTGTGTTCCAGTCTGTGTCCTTGTTCGAGTCTGTGTCTGTGTTCCAGTCTGTGTCCTTGTTCCAGTCTGTGTCTGTGTTCCAGTCTGTGTCCTTGTTCCAGTCTGTGTCCTTGTTCCAGTCTGTGTCCTTGTTCCAGTCTGTGTCTGTGTTCCAGTCTGTGTCCTTGTTCCAGTCTGTGTCCTTGTTCCAGTCTGTGTCTGTGTTCCAGTCTGTGTCTGTGTTCCAGTCTGTGTCTGTGTTCCAGTCTGTGTCTGTGTTCCAGTCTGTGTCCTTGTTCCAGTCTGTGTCCTTGTTCCAGTCTGTGTCTGTGTTCCAGTCTGTGTCCTTGTTCCAGTCTGTGTCCTTGTTCCAGTCTGTGTCCTTGTTCCAGTCTGTGTCTGTGTTCCAGTCTGTGTCTGTGTTCCAGTCTGTGTCTGTGTTTCAGTCTGTGTCCTTGTTCCAGTCTGTGTCTGTATTCCCGTCTGTGTCTGTGTTCCAGTCTGTGTCTTTGTTCCAGTCTGTGTCTGTGTTCCAGTCTGTGTCTGTGTTCCAGTCTGTGTCCTTGTTCCAGTCTGTGTCCTTGTTCCAGTCTGTGTCTGTGTTCCAGTCTGTGTCTGTGTTCCAGTCTGTGTCCTTATTCCAGTCTGTGTCTGTGTTCCAGTCTGTGTCTGTGTTCCAGTCTGTGTCTGTGTTCCAGTCTGTGTCCTTGTTCCAGTCTGTGTCTGTGTTCCAGTCTGTGTCCTTTTTCCAGTCTGTGTCTGTGTTCCAGTCTGTGTCCTTGTTCCAGTCTGTGTCCTTGTTCCAGTCTGTGTCTGTGTTCCAGTCTGTGTCTGTGTTGCAGTCTGTGTCTGTGTTCCAGTCTGTGTCCTTGTTCCAGTCTGTGTCTGTGTTCCAGTCTGTGTCTGTGTTCCAGTCTGTGTCCTTGTTCCAGTCTGTGTCTGTGTTCCAGTCTGTGTCTGTGTTCCAGTCTGTATCTGTGTTCCAGTCTGTGTCCTTGTTCCAGTCTGTGTCCTTGTTCCAGTCTGTGTCTGTGTTCCAGTCTGTGTCTGTGTTCCAGTCTGTGTCTGTGTTCCAGTCTGTGTCCTTGTTCCAGTCTGTGTCTGTGTTCCAGTCTGCGTCCTTGTTCCAGTCTGTGTCCTTGTTCCAGTCTGTGTCTGTATTCCAGTCTGTGTCTGTGTTCCAGTCTGTGTCCTTGTTCCAGTCTGTGTCCTTGTTCCAGTCTGTGTCCTTGTTCCAGTCTGTGTCCTTGTTCCAGTCTGTGTCTGTGTTCCAGTCTGTGTCTGTGTTCCAGTCTGTGTCCTTGTTCCAGTCTGTGTCCTTGTTCCAGTCTGTGTCCTGTGTTCCAGTCTGTGTCCTTGTTCCAGTCTGTGTCTGTGTTCCAGTCTGTGTCTTTGTTCCTGTCTGTGTCTGTATTCCAGTCTGTGTCCTTTTTCCAGTCTGTGTCTGTGTTCCAGTCTGTGTCTGTGTTCCAGTCTGTGTCTGTGTTCCAGTCTGTGTCCTTATTCCAGTCTGTGTCTGTGTTCCAGTCTGTGTCTGTGTTCCAGTCTGTGTCCTTGTTCCAGTCTGTGTCCTTGTTCCAGTCTGTGTCCTTGTTCCAGTCTGTGTCTGTGTTCCAGTCTGTGTCTGTGTTCCAGTCTGTGTCCGTGTTCCAGTCTGTGTCCGTGTTCCAGTCTGTGTCCTTGTTCCAGTCTGTGTCTGTGTTCCAGTCTGTGTCTGTGTTCCAGTCTGTGTCTGTGTTCCAGTCTGTGTCCTTGTTCCAGTCTGTGTCTGTGTTCCAGTCTGTGTCCTTGTTCCAGTCTGTGTCCTTGTTCCAGTCTGTGTCTGTGTTCCAGTCTGTGTCCTTGTTCCAGTCTGTGTCCTTGTTCCAGTCTGTGTCTGTGTTCCAGTCTGTGTCTGTGTTCCAGTCTGTGTCTGTGTTCCAGTCTGTGTCCTTGTTCCAGTCTGTGTCTGTGTTCCCGTCTGTGTCTGTGTTCCAGTCTGTGTCTTTGTTCCAGTCTGTGTCTGTGTTCCAGTCTGTGTCTGTGTTCCAGTCTGTGTCCTTGTTCCAGTCTGTGTCTGTGTTCCAGTCTGCGTCCTTGTTCCAGTCTGTGTCCTTGTTCCAGTCTGTGTCTGTGTTCCAGTCTGTGTCCTTGTTCCAGTCTGTGTCCTTGTTCCAGTCTGTGTCCTTGTTCCAGTCTGTGTCCTTGTTCCAGTCTGTGTCTGTGTTCCAGTCTGTGTCTGTGTTCCAGTCTGTGTCTGTGTTCCAGTCTGTGTCTGTGTTCCAGTCTGTGTCTGTGTTCCAGTCTGTGTCTGTGTTCCAGTCTGTGTCTGTGTTCCAGTCTGTGTCCTTGTTCCAGTCTGTGTCTGTGTTCCAGTCTGTGTCTGTGTTCCAGTCTGTGTCCTTATTCCAGTCTGTGTCTGTGTTCCAGTCTGTGTCTGTGTTCCAGTCTGTGTCCTTGTTCCAGTCTGTGTCCTTGTTCCAGTCTGTGTCCTTGTTCCAGTCTGTGTCTGTGTTCCAGTCTGTGTCCTTGTTCCAGTCTGTGTCTGTGCTCCAGTCTGTGCCTGTGTTGCCGTCTGTGTCTGTGTTCCAGTCTGTGTCTGTGTTCCAGTCTGTGTCTGTGTTCCAGTCTGTGTCTGTGTTCCAGTCTGTGTCCTTGTTCCAGTCTGTGTCCTTGTTCCAGTCTGTGTCTGTGTTCCAGTCTGTGTCTGTGTTCCAGTCTGTGTCCTTGTTCCAGTCTGTGTCTGTGTTCTAGTCTGTGTCTGTGTTCCAGTCTGTGTCTGTGTTCCAGTCTGTGTCCTTGTTCCAGTCTGTGTCTGTGTTCCAGTCTGTGTCTGTGTTCCAGTCTGTGTCCTTGTTCCAGTCTGTGTCCTTGTTGCAGTCTGTGTCCTTGTTCCAGTCTGTGTCCTTGTTCCAGTCTGTGTCTGTGTTCCATTCTGTGTCTGTGTTCCAGTCTGTGTCCTTGTTCCAGTCTGTGTCTGTGTTCCAGTCTGTGTCCTTGTTCGAGTCTGTGTCTGTGTTCCAGTCTGTGTCCTTGTTCCAGTCTGTGTCTGTGTTCCAGTCTGTGTCCTTGTTCCAGTCTGTGTCCTTGTTCCAGTCTGTGTCCTTGTTCCAGTCTGTGTCTGTGTTCCAGTCTGTGTCCTTGTTCCAGTCTGTGTCCTTGTTCCAGTCTGTGTCTGTGTTCCAGTCTGTGTCTGTGTTCCAGTCTGTGTCTGTGTTCCAGTCTGTGTCTGTGTTCCAGTCTGTGTCCTTGTTCCAGTCTGTGTCCTTGTTCCAGTCTGTGTCTGTGTTCCAGTCTGTGTCCTTGTTCCAGTCTGTGTCCTTGTTCCAGTCTGTGTCCTTGTTCCAGTCTGTGTCTGTGTTCCAGTCTGTGTCTGTGTTCCAGTCTGTGTCTGTGTTTCAGTCTGTGTCCTTGTTCCAGTCTGTGTCTGTGTTCCCGTCTGTGTCTGTGTTCCAGTCTGTGTCTTTGTTCCAGTCTGTGTCTGTGTTCCAGTCTGTGTCTGTGTTCCAGTCTGTGTCCTTGTTCCAGTCTGTGTCCTTGTTCCAGTCTGTGTCTGTGTTCCAGTCTGTGTCTGTGTTCCAGTCTGTGTCCTTATTCCAGTCTGTGTCTGTGTTCCAGTCTGTGTCTGTGTTCCAGTCTGTGTCTGTGTTCCAGTCTGTGTCCTTGTTCCAGTCTGTGTCTGTGTTCCAGTCTGTGTCCTTTTTCCAGTCTGTGTCTGTGTTCCAGTCTGTGTCCTTGTTCCAGTCAGTGTCCTTGTTCCAGTCTGTGTCTGTGTTCCAGTCTGTGTCTGTGTTGCAGTCTGTGTCTGTGTTCCAGTCTGTGTCCTTGTTCCAGTCTGTGTCTGTGTTCCAGTCTGTGTCTGTGTTCCAGTCTGTGTCCTTGTTCCAGTCTGTGTCTGTGTTCCAGTCTGTGTCTGTGTTCCAGTCTGTATCTGTGTTCCAGTCTGTGTCCTTGTTCCAGTCTGTGTCCTTGTTCCAGTCTGTGTCTGTGTTCCAGTCTGTGTCTGTGTTCCAGTCTGTGTCTGTGTTCCAGTCTGTGTCCTTGTTCCAGTCTGTGTCTGTGTTCCAGTCTGTGTCCTTGTTCCAGTCTGTGTCCTTGTTCCAGTCTGTGTCTGTATTCCAGTCTGTGTCTGTGTTCCAGTCTGTGTCCTTGTTCCAGTCTGTGTCCTTGTTCCAGTCTGTGTCCTTGTTCCAGTCTGTGTCCTTGTTCCAGTCTGTGTCTGTGTTCCAGTCTGTGTCTGTGTTCCAGTCTGTGTCCTTGTTCCAGTCTGTGTCCTTGTTCCAGTCTGTGTCCTGTGTTCCAGTCTGTGTCCTTGTTCCAGTCTGTGTCTGTGTTCCAGTCTGTGTCTTTGTTCCTGTCTGTGTCTGTATTCCAGTCTGTGTCCTTTTTCCAGTCTGTGTCTGTTTTCCAGTCTGTGTCTGTGTTCCAGCCTGTGTCCTTGTTCCAGTCTGTGTCTGTGTTCCAGTCTGTGTCTGTGTTCCAGTCTGTGTCTGTGTTCCAGTCTGTGTCTGTGTTCCAGTCTGTGTCCTTGTTCCAGTCTGTGTCTGTGTTCCAGTCTGTGTCTGTGTTCCAGTCTGTGTCTGTGTTCCAGTCTGTGTCCTTATTCCAGTCTGTGTCTGTGTTCCAGTCTGTGTCTGTGTTCCAGTCTGTGTCCTTGTTCCAGTCTGTGTCCTTGTTCCAGTCTGTGTCCTTGTTCCTGTCTGTGTCTGTGTTCCAGTCTGTGTCCTTGTTCCAGTCTGTGTCTGTGCTCCAGTCTGTGTCTGTGTTCCAGTCTGTGTCTGTGTTCCAGTCTGTGTCTGTGTTCCAGTCTGTGTCCTTGTTCCAGTCTGTGTCCTTGTTCGAGTCTGTGTCTGTGTTCCAGTCTGTGTCCTTGTTCCAGTCTGTGTCTGTGTTCCAGTCTGTGTCCTTGTTCCAGTCTGTGTCCTTGTTCCAGTCTGTGTCCTTGTTCCAGTCTGTGTCTGTGTTCCAGTCTGTGTCCTTGTTCCAGTCTGTGTCCTTGTTCCAGTCTGTGTCTGTGTTCCAGTCTGTGTCTGTGTTCCAGTCTGTGTCCGTGTTCCAGTCTGTGTCCGTGTTCCAGTCTGTGTCCTTGTTCCAGTCTGTGTCTGTGTTCCAGTCTGTGTCTGTGTTCCAGTCTGTGTCTGTGTTCCAGTCTGTGTCCTTGTTCCAGTCTGTGTCTGTGTTCCAGTCTGTGTCCTTGTTCCAGTCTGTGTCCTTGTTCCAGTCTGTGTCTGTGTTCCAGTCTGTGTCCTTGTTCCAGTCTGTGTCCTTGTTCCAGTCTGTGTCTGTGTTCCAGTCTGTGTCTGTGTTCCAGTCTGTGTCTGTGTTCCAGTCTGTGTCCTTGTTCCAGTCTGTGTCTGTGTTCCCGTCTGTGTCTGTGTTCCAGTCTGTGTCTTTGTTCCAGTCTGTGTCTGTGTTCCAGTCTGTGTCTGTGTTCCAGTCTGTGTCCTTGTTCCAGTCTGTGTCTGTGTTCCAGTCTGCGTCCTTGTTCCAGTCTGTGTCCTTGTTCCAGTCTGTGTCTGTGTTCCAGTCTGTGTCCTTGTTCCAGTCTGTGTCCTTGTTCCAGTCTGTGTCCTTGTTCCAGTCTGTGTCCTTGTTCCAGTCTGTGTCTGTGTTCCAGTCTGTGTCTGTGTTCCAGTCTGTGTCTGTGTTCCAGTCTGTGTCTTTGTTCCAGTCTGTGTCCTTGTTCCAGTCTGTGTCCTTGTTCCAGTCTGTGTCTGTGTTCCAGTCTGTGTCCTTGTTCCAGTCTGTGTCCTTGTTCCAGTCTGTGTCCTTGTTCCAGTCTGTGTCTGTGTTCCAGTCTGTGTCTGTGTTCCAGTCTGTGTCTGTGTTTCAGTCTGTGTCCTTGTTCCAGTCTGTGTCTGTGTTCCCGTCTGTGTCTGTGTTCCAGTCTGTGTCTTTGTTCAAGTCTGTGTCTGTGTTCCAGTCTGTGTCTGTGTTCCAGTCTGTGTCCTTGTTCCAGTCTGTGTCCTTGTTCCAGTCTGTGTCTGTGTTCCAGTCTGTGTCTGTGTTCCAGTCTGTGTCCTTATTCCAGTCTGTGTCTGTGTTCCAGTCTGTGTCTGTGTTCCAGTCTGTGTCTGTGTTCCAGTCTGTGTCCTTGTTCCAGTCTGTGTCTGTGTTCCAGTCTGTGTCCTTTTTCCAGTCTGTGTCTGTGTTCCAGTCTGTGTCCTTGTTCCAGTCTGTGTCCTTGTTCCAGTCTGTGTCTGTGTTCCAGTCTGTGTCTGTGTTGCAGTCTGTGTCTGTGTTCCAGTCTGTGTCCTTGTTCCAGTCTGTGTCTGTGTTCCAGTCTGTGTCTGTGTTCCAGTCTGTGTCCTTGTTCCAGTCTGTGTCTGTGTTCCAGTCTGTGTCTGTGTTCCAGTCTGTATCTGTGTTCCAGTCTGTGTCCTTGTTCCAGTCTGTGTCCTTGTTCCAGTCTGTGTCTGTGTTCCAGTCTGTGTCTGTGTTCCAGTCTGTGTCTGTGTTCCAGTCTGTGTCCTTGTTCCAGTCTGTGTCTGTGTTCCAGTCTGCGTCCTTGTTCCAGTCTGTGTCCTTGTTCCAGTCTGTGTCTGTATTCCAGTCTGTGTCTGTGTTCCAGTCTGTGTCCTTGTTCCAGTCTGTGTCCTTGTTCCAGTCTGTGTCCTTGTTCCAGTCTGTGTCCTTGTTCCAGTCTGTGTCTGTGTTCCAGTCTGTGTCCTTGTTCCAGTCTGTGTCCTTGTTCCAGTCTGTGTCCTGTGTTCCAGTCTGTGTCCTTGTTCCAGTCTGTGTCTGTGTTCCAGTCTGTGTCTTTGTTCCTGTCTGTGTCTGTATTCCAGTCTGTGTCCTTTTTCCAGTCTGTGTCTGTGTTCCAGTCTGTGTCTGTGTTCCAGCCTGTGTCCTTGTTCCAGTCTGTGTCTGTGTTCCAGTCTGTGTCTGTGTTCCAGTCTGTGTCTGTGTTCCAGTCTGTGTCTGTGTTCCAGTCTGTGTCCTTGTTCCAGTCTGTGTCTGTGTTCCAGTCTGTGTCTGTGTTCCAGTCTGTGTCTGTGTTCCAGTCTGTGTCCTTATTCCAGTCTGTGTCTGTGTTCCAGTCTGTGTCTGTGTTCCAGTCTGTGTCCTTGTTCCAGTCTGTGTCCTTGTTCCAGTCTGTGTCCTTGTTCCTGTCTGTGTCTGTGTTCCAGTCTGTGTCCTTGTTCCAGTCTGTGTCTGTGCTCCAGTCTGTGCCTGTGTTGCAGTCTGTGTCTGTGTTCCAGTCTGTGTCTGTGTTCCAGTCTGTGTCTGTGTTCCAGTCTGTGTCTGTGTTCCAGTCTGTGTCCTTGTTCCAGTCTGTGTCCTTGTTCCAGTCTGTGTCTGTGTTCCAGTCTGTGTCTGTGTTCCAGTCTGTGTCCTTGTTCCAGTCTGTGTCTGTGTTCTAGTCTGTGTCTGTGTTCCAGTCTGTGTCTGTGTTCCAGTCTGTGTCCTTGTTCCAGTCTGTGTCTGTGTTCCAGTCTGTGTCTGTGTTCCAGTCTGTGTCCTTGTTGCAGTCTGTGTCCTTGTTCCAGTCTGTGTCCTTGTTCCAGTCTGTGTCTGTGTTCCATTCTGTGTCTGTGTTCCAGTCTGTGTCCTTGTTCCAGTCTGTGTCTGTGTTCCAGTCTGTGTCCTTGTTCGAGTCTGTGTCTGTGTTCCAGTCTGTGTCCTTGTTCCAGTCTGTGTCTGTGTTCCAGTCTGTGTCCTTGTTCCAGTCTGTGTCCTTGTTCCAGTCTGTGTCCTTGTTCCAGTCTGTGTCTGTGTTCCAGTCTGTGTCCTTGTTCCAGTCTGTGTCCTTGTTCCAGTCTGTGTCTGTGTTCCAGTCTGTGTCTGTGTTCCAGTCTGTGTCCGTGTTCCAGTCTGTGTCCGTGTTCCAGTCTGTGTCCTTGTTCCAGTCTGTGTCTGTGTTCCAGTCTGTGTCTGTGTTCCAGTCTGTGTCTGTGTTCCAGTCTGTGTCCTTGTTCCAGTCTGTGTCTGTGTTCCAGTCTGTGTCCTTGTTCCAGTCTGTGTCCTTGTTCCAGTCTGTGTCTGTGTTCCAGTCTGTGTCCTTGTTCCAGTCTGTGTCCTTGTTCCAGTCTGTGTCTGTGTTCCAGTCTGTGTCTGTGTTCCAGTCTGTGTCTGTGTTCCAGTCTGTGTCCTTGTTCCAGTCTGTGTCTGTGTTCCAGTCTGTGTCTGTGTTCCAGTCTGTGTCTGTGTTCCAGTCTGTGTCTGTGTTCCAGTCTGTGTCCTTGTTCCAGTCTGTGTCCTTGTTCCAGTCTGTGTCTGTGTTCCAGTCTGTGTCCTTGTTCCAGTCTGTGTCCTTGTTCCAGTCTGTGTCCTTGTTCCAGTCTGTGTCTGTGTTCCAGTCTGTGTCTGTGTTCCAGTCTGTGTCTGTGTTTCAGTCTGTGTCCTTGTTCCAGTCTGTGTCTGTGTTCCCGTCTGTGTCTGTGTTCCAGTCTGTGTCTTTGTTCCAGTCTGTGTCTGTGTTCCAGTCTGTGTCTGTGTTCCAGTCTGTGTCCTTGTTCCAGTCTGTGTCCTTGTTCCAGTCTGTGTCTGTGTTCCAGTCTGTGTCTGTGTTCCAGTCTGTGTCCTTATTCCAGTCTGTGTCTGTGTTCCAGTCTGTGTCTGTGTTCCAGTCTGTGTCTGTGTTCCAGTCTGTGTCCTTGTTCCAGTCTGTGTCTGTGTTCCAGTCTGTGTCCTTTTTCCAGTCTGTGTCTGTGTTCCAGTCTGTGTCCTTGTTCCAGTCTGTGTCCTTGTTCCAGTCTGTGTCTGTGTTCCAGTCTGTGTCTGTGTTGCAGTCTGTGTCTGTGTTCCAGTCTGTGTCCTTGTTCCAGTCTGTGTCTGTGTTCCAGTCTGTGTCTGTGTTCCAGTCTGTGTCCTTGTTCCAGTCTGTGTCTGTGTTCCAGTCTGTGTCTGTGTTCCAGTCTGTATCTGTGTTCCAGTCTGTGTCCTTGTTCCAGTCTGTGTCCTTGTTCCAGTCTGTGTCTGTGTTCCAGTCTGTGTCTGTGTTCCAGTCTGTGTCTGTGTTCCAGTCTGTGTCCTTGTTCCAGTCTGTGTCTGTGTTCCAGTCTGCGTCCTTGTTCCAGTCTGTGTCCTTGTTCCAGTCTGTGTCTGTATTCCAGTCTGTGTCTGTGTTCCAGTCTGTGTCCTTGTTCCAGTCTGTGTCCTTGTTCCAGTCTGTGTCCTTGTTCCAGTCTGTGTCCTTGTTCCAGTCTGTGTCTGTGTTCCAGTCTGTGTCTGTGTTCCAGTCTGTGTCCTTGTTCCAGTCTGTGTCCTTGTTCCAGTCTGTGTCCTGTGTTCCAGTCTGTGTCCTTGTTCCAGTCTGTGTCTGTGTTCCAGTCTGTGTCTTTGTTCCTGTCTGTGTCTGTATTCCAGTCTGTGTCCTTTTTCCAGTCTGTGTCTGTGTTCCAGTCTGTGTCTGTGTTCCAGCCTGTGTCCTTGTTCCAGTCTGTGTCTGTGTTCCAGTCTGTGTCTGTGTTCCAGTCTGTGTCTGTGTTCCAGTCTGTGTCTGTGTTCCAGTCTGTGTCCTTGTTCCAGTCTGTGTCTGTGTTCCAGTCTGTGTCTGTGTTCCAGTCTGTGTCTGTGTTCCAGTCTGTGTCCTTATTCCAGTCTGTGTCTGTGTTCCAGTCTGTGTCTGTGTTCCAGTCTGTGTCCTTGTTCCAGTCTGTGTCCTTGTTCCAGTCTGTGTCCTTGTTCCTGTCTGTGTCTGTGTTCCAGTCTGTGTCCTTGTTCCAGTCTGTGTCTGTGCTCCAGTCTGTGCCTGTGTTGCAGTCTGTGTCTGTGTTCCAGTCTGTGTCTGTGTTCCAGTCTGTGTCTGTGTTCCAGTCTGTGTCTGTGTTCCAGTCTGTGTCCTTGTTCCAGTCTGTGTCCTTGTTCCAGTCTGTGTCTGTGTTCCAGTCTGTGTCTGTGTTCCAGTCTGTGTCCTTGTTCCAGTCTGTGTCTGTGTTCTAGTCTGTGTCTGTGTTCCAGTCTGTGTCTGTGTTCCAGTCTGTGTCCTTGTTCCAGTCTGTGTCTGTGTTCCAGTCTGTGTCCTTGTTCCAGTCTGTGTCCTTGTTGCAGTCTGTGTCCTTGTTCCAGTCTGTGTCCTTGTTCCAGTCTGTGTCTGTGTTCCATTCTGTGTCTGTGTTCCAGTCTGTGTCCTTGTTCCAGTCTGTGTCTGTGTTCCAGTCTGTGTCCTTGTTCGAGTCTGTGTCTGTGTTCCAGTCTGTGTCCTTGTTCCAGTCTGTGTCTGTGTTCCAGTCTGTGTCCTTGTTCCAGTCTGTGTCCTTGTTCCAGTCTGTGTCCTTGTTCCAGTCTGTGTCTGTGTTCCAGTCTGTGTCCTTGTTCCAGTCTGTGTCCTTGTTCCAGTCTGTGTCTGTGTTCCAGTCTGTGTCTGTGTTCCAGTCTGTGTCCGTGTTCCAGTCTGTGTCCGTGTTCCAGTCTGTGTCCTTGTTCCAGTCTGTGTCTGTGTTCCAGTCTGTGTCTGTGTTCCAGTCTGTGTCTGTGTTCCAGTCTGTGTCCTTGTTCCAGTCTGTGTCTGTGTTCCAGTCTGTGTCCTTGTTCCAGTCTGTGTCCTTGTTCCAGTCTGTGTCTGTGTTCCAGTCTGTGTCCTTGTTCCAGTCTGTGTCCTTGTTCCAGTCTGTGTCTGTGTTCCAGTCTGTGTCTGTGTTCCAGTCTGTGTCTGTGTTCCAGTCTGTGTCCTTGTTCCAGTCTGTGTCTGTGTTCCCGTCTGTGTCTGTGTTCCAGTCTGTGTCTTTGTTCCAGTCTGTGTCTGTGTTCCAGTCTGTGTCTGTGTTCCAGTCTGTGTCCTTGTTCCAGTCTGTGTCTGTGTTCCAGTCTGCGTCCTTGTTCCAGTCTGTGTCCTTGTTCCAGTCTGTGTCTGTGTTCCAGTCTGTGTCCTTGTTCCAGTCTGTGTCCTTGTTCCAGTCTGTGTCCTTGTTCCAGTCTGTGTCCTTGTTCCAGTCTGTGTCTGTGTTCCAGTCTGTGTCTGTGTTCCAGTCTGTGTCCTTGTTCCAGTCTGTGTCCTTGTTCCAGTCTGTGTCCGGTGTTCCAGTCTGTGTCCTTGTTCCAGTCTGTGTCTGTGTTCCAGTCTGTGTCCTTGTTCCAGTCTGTGTCTGTGTTCCAGTCTGTGTCTGTGTTCCAGTCTGTGTCCTTGTTCCAGTCTGTGTCCTTGTTCCAGTCTGTGTCTGTGTTCCAGTCTGTGTCTGTGTTCCAGTCTGTGTCTGTGTTCCAGTCTGTGTCCTTGTTCCAGTCTGTGTCTGTGTTCCAGTCTGTGTTCCAGTCTGTGTCCTTGTTCCAGTCTGTGTCTGTGTTCCAGTCTGTGTCTGTGTTCCAGTCTGTATCTGTGTTCCAGTCTGTGTCCTTGTTCCAGTCTGTGTCCTTGTTCCAGTCTGTGTCTGTGTTCCAGTCTGTGTCTGTGTTCCAGTCTGTGTCTGTGTTCCAGTCTGTGTCCTTGTTCCAGTCTGTGTCTGTGTTCCAGTCTGCGTCCTTGTTCCAGTCTGTGTCCTTGTTCCAGTCTGTGTCTGTGTTCCAGTCTGTGTCTGTGTTCCAGTCTGTGTCCTTGTTCCAGTCTGTGTCCTTGTTCCAGTCTGTGTCCTTGTTCCAGTCTGTGTCTGTGTTCCAGTCTGTGTCTGTGTTCCAGTCTGTGTCCTTGTTCCAGTCTGTGTCCTTGTTCCAGTCTGTGTCCTGTGTTCCAGTCTGTTTCCTTGTTCCAGTCTGTGTCCTTGTTCCAGTCTGTGTCTGTGTTCCAGTCTGTGTCTGTGTTCCAGTCTGTGTCTGTGTTCCAGTCTGTGTCCTTGTTCCAGTCTGTGTCCTTATTCCAGTCTGTGTCTGTGTTCCAGTCTGTGTCTGTGTTCCAGTCTGTGTCTGTGTTCCAGTCTGTGTCCTTGTTCCAGTCTGTGTCTGTGTTCCAGTCTGTGTCTGTGTTCCAGCCTGTGTCCTTGTTCCAGTCTGTGTCTGTGTTCCAGTCTGTGTCTGTGTTCCAGTCTGTGTCTGTGTTCCAGTCTGTGTCTGTGTTCCAGTCTGTGTCCTTGTTCCAGTCTGTGTCTGTGTTCCAGTCTGTGTCTGTGTTCCAGTCTGTGTCTGTGTTCCAGTCTGTGTCCTTATTCCAGTCTGTGTCTGTGTTCCAGTCTGTGTCTGTGTTCCAGTCTGTGTCCTTGTTCCAGTCTGTGTCCTTGTTCCAGTCTGTGTCCTTGTTCCTGTCTGTGTCTGTGTTCCAGTCTGTGTCCTTGTTCCAGTCTGTGTCTGTGCTCCAGTCTGTGCCTGTGTTGCAGTCTGTGTCTGTGTTCCAGTCTGTGTCTGTGTTCCAGTCTGTGTCTGTGTTCCAGTCTGTGTCTGTGTTCCAGTCTGTGTCCTTGTTCCAGTCTGTGTCCTTGTTCCAGTCTGTGTCTGTGTTCCAGTCTGTGTCCTTGTTCCAGTCTGTGTCTGTGTTCTAGTCTGTGTCTGTGTTCCAGTCTGTGTCTGTGTTCCAGTCTGTGTCCTTGTTCCAGTCTGTGTCTGTGTTCCAGTCTGTGTCTGTGTTCCAGTCTGTGTCCTTGTTCCAGTCTGTGTCCTTGTTGCAGTCTGTGTCCTTGTTCCAGTCTGTGTCCTTGTTCCAGTCTGTGTCTGTGTTCCATTCTGTGTCTGTGTTCCAGTCTGTGTCCTTGTTCCAGTCTGTGTCTGTGTTCCAGTCTGTGTCCTTGTTCGAGTCTGTGTCTGTGTTCCAGTCTGTGTCTGTGTTCCAGTCTGTGTCTGTGTTCCATTCTGTGTCTGTGTTCCAGTCTGTGTCCTTGTTCCAGTCTGTGTCCTTGTTCCAGTCTGTGTCCTTGTTGCAGTCTGTGTCCTTGTTCCAGTCTGTGTCCTTGTTCCAGTCTGTGTCTGTGTTCCATTCTGTGTCTGTGTTCCAGTCTGTGTCCTTGTTCCAGTCTGTGTCTGTGTTCCAGTCTGTGTCCTTGTTCGAGTCTGTGTCTGTGTTCCAGTCTGTGTCCTTGTTCCAGTCTGTGTCTGTGTTCCAGTCTGTGTCCTTGTTCCAGTCTGTGTCCTTGTTCCAGTCTGTGTCCTTGTTCCAGTCTGTGTCTGTGTTCCAGTCTGTGTCTGTGTTCCAGTCTGTGTCCGTGTTCCAGTCTGTGTCCGTGTTCCAGTCTGTGTCCTTGTTCCAGTCTGTGTCTGTGTTCCAGTCTGTGTCTGTGTTCCGGTCTGTGTCTGTGTTCCAGTCTGTGTCCTTGTTCCAGTCTGTGTCTGTGTTCCAGTCTGTGTCCTTGTTCCAGTCTGTGTCCTTGTTCCAGTCTGTGTCTGTGTTCCAGTCTGTGTCCTTGTTCCAGTCTGTGTCCTTGTTCCAGTCTGTGTCTGTGTTCCAGTCTGTGTCTGTGTTCCAGTCTGTGTCTGTGTTCCAGTCTGTGTCCTTGTTCCAGTCTGTGTCTGTGTTCCCGTCTGTGTCTGTGTTCCAGTCTGTGTCTTTGTTCCAGTCTGTGTCTGTGTTCCAGTCTGTATCTGTGTTCCAGTCTGTGTCCTTGTTCCAGTCTGTGTCTGTGTTCCAGTCTGCGTCCTTGTTCCAGTCTGTGTCCTTGTTCCAGTCTGTGTCTGTGTTCCAGTCTGTGTCCTTGTTCCAGTCTGTGTCCTTGTTCCAGTCTGTGTCCTTGTTCCAGTCTGTGTCCTTGTTCCAGTCTGTGTCTGTGTTCCAGTCTGTGTCTGTGTTCCAGTCTGTGTCCTTGTTCCAGTCTGTGTCCTTGTTCCAGTCTGTGTCCTGTGTTCCAGTCTGTGTCCTTGTTCCAGTCTGTGTCCTTGTTCCAGTCTGTGTCTGTGTTCCAGTCTGTGTCTCTGTTCCAGTCTGTGTCTCTTTTCCAGTCTATGTCCTTGTTCCAGTCTGTGTCCTTATTCCAGTCTGTGTCTGTATTCCAGTCTGTGTCTGTGTTCCAGTCTGTGTCTGTGTTCCAGTCTGTGTCCTTGTTCCAGTCTGTGTCTGTGTTCCAGTCTGTGTCCTTGTTCCAGTCTGTGTCTGTGTTCCAGTCTGTGTCTGTGTTCCAGTCTGTGTCCTTGTTCCAGTCTGTGTCCTTGTTCCAGTCTGTGTCTGTGTTCCAGTCTGTGTCTGTGTTCCAGTCTGTGTCTGTGTTCCAGTCTGTGTCCTTGTTCCAGTCTGTGTCTGTGTTCCAGTCTGTGTTCCAGTCTGTGTCCTTGTTCCAGTCTGTGTCTGTGTTCCAGTCTGTGTCTGTGTTCCAGTCTGTATCTGTGTTCCAGTCTGTGTCCTTGTTCCAGTCTGTGTCCTTGTTCCAGTCTGTGTCTGTGTTCCAGTCTGTGTCTGTGTTCCAGTCTGTGTCTGTGTTCCAGTCTGTGTCCTTGTTCCAGTCTGTGTCTGTGTTCCAGTCTGCGTCCTTGTTCCAGTCTGTGTCCTTGTTCCAGTCTGTGTCTGTGTTCCAGTCTGTGTCTGTGTTCCAGTCTGTGTCCTTGTTCCAGTCTGTGTCCTTGTTCCAGTCTGTGTCCTTGTTCCAGTCTGTGTCTGTGTTCCAGTCTGTGTCTGTGTTCCAGTCTGTGTCCTTGTTCCAGTCTGTGTCCTTGTTCCAGTCTGTGTCCTGTGTTCCAGTCTGTGTCCTTGTTCCAGTCTGTGTCCTTGTTCCAGTCTGTGTCTGTGTTCCAGTCTGTGTCTGTGTTCCAGTCTGTGTCTGTGTTCCAGTCTGTGTCCTTGTTCCAGTCTGTGTCCTTATTCCAGTCTGTGTCTGTGTTCCAGTCTGTGTCTGTGTTCCAGTCTGTGTCTGTGTTCCAGTCTGTGTCCTTGTTCCAGTCTGTGTCTGTGTTCCAGTCTGTGTCCTTGTTCCAGTCTGTGTCTGTGTTCCAGTCTGTGTCTGTGTTCCAGTCTGTGTCTGTGTTCCAGTCTGTGTCTGTGTTCCAGTCTGTGTCCTTGTTCCAGTCTGTGTCTCTGTTCCAGTCTGTCTGTGTTCCAGTCTGTGTCCGTGTTCCAGTCTGTGTCTGTGTTCCAGTCTGTGTCTGTGTTCCAGTCTGTATCCTTGATCCAGTCTGTGTCCTTGTTCCAGTCTGTGTCTGTGTTCCAGTCTGTGTCCGTGTTCCAGTCTGTGTCCTTGTTCCAGTCTGTGTCTGTGTTCCAGTCTGTGTCTGTGTTCCAGTCTGTCTGTGTTCCAGTCTGTGTCCTTGTTCCAGTCTGTGTCTGTGTTCCAGTCTGTGTCTGTGTTCCAGTCTGTGTCTGTTTCCCATCTGTGTCTGTGTTCCAGTCTGTGTCCTTGTTCCAGTCTGTGTCTGTGTTCCCGTCTGTGCCTGTGTTCCAGTCTGTGCCTGTGTTCCAGTCTGTGTCATTGTTCCAGTCTGTGTCCTTGTTCCAGTCTGTGTCTGTGTTCCAGTCTGTGTCTGTGTTCCAGTCTGTGTCTGTGTTCCAGTCTGTGTCCTTGTTCCAGTCTGTGTCTGTGTTCCAGTCTGCGTCCTTGTTCCAGTCTGTGTCCTTGTTCCAGTCTGTGTCTGTGTTCCAGTCTGTGTCCTTGTTCCAGTCTGTGTCTGTGTTCCAGTCTGTGTCCTTGTTCCAGTCTGTGTCTGTGTTCCAGTCTGTGTCTGTGTTCCAGTCTGTGTCTGTGTTCCAGTCTGTGTCTGTGTTCCAGTCTGTGTCCTTGTTCCAGTCTGTGTCTCTGTTCCAGTCTGTCTGTGTTCCAGTCTGTGTCCGTGTTCCAGTCTGTGTCTGTGTTCCAGTCTGTGTCTGTGTTCCAGTCTGTATCCTTGATCCAGTCTGTGTCCTTGTTCCAGTCTGTGTCTGTGTTCCAGTCTGTGTCCGTGTTCCAGTCTGTGTCCTTGTTCCAGTCTGTGTCTGTGTTCCAGTCTGTGTCTGTGTTCCAGTCTGTCTGTGTTCCAGTCTGTGTCCGTGTTCCAGTCTGTGTCTGTGTTCCAGTCTGTGTCCTTGTTCCAGTCTGTGTCTGTGTTCCAGTCTGTGTCTGTGTTGCAGTCTGTCTGTGTTCCAGTCTGTGTCCGTGTTCCAGTCTATGTCTGTGTTCCAGTCTGTGTCATTGTTCCAGTCTGTGTCTGTGTTCCAGTCTGTGTCTGTGTTCCAGTCTGTGTCTGTGTTCCAGTCTGTGTCCTTGTTCCAGTCTGTGTCTGTGTTCCAGTCTGTGTCTGTGTTCCAGTCTGTGTCTGTGTTCCAGTCTGTGTCCTTGTTCCAGTCTGTGTCTGTGTTCCAGTCTGTGTCTGTGTTCCAGTCTGTGTCTGTTTCCCATCTGTGTCTGTGTTCCAGTCTGTGTCCTTGTTCCAGTCTGTGTCTGTGTTCCCGTCTGTGCCTGTGTTCCAGTCTGTGCCTGTGTTCCAGTCTGTGTCATTGTTCCAGTCTGTGTCCTTGTTCCAGTCTGTGTCTGTGTTCCAGTCTGTGTCTGTGTTCCAGTCTGTGTCTGTGTTCCAGTCTGTGTCCTTGTTCCAGTCTGTGTCTGTGTTCCAGTCTGCGTCCTTGTTCCAGTCTGTGTCCTTGTTCCAGTCTGTGTCCGTGTTCCAGTCTGTGTCTGTGTTCCAGTCTGTGTCCTTGTTCCAGTCTGTGTCCTTGTTCCAGTCTGTGTCCTTGTTCCAGTCTGTGTCTGTGTTCCAGTCTGTGTCCTTGTTCCAGTCTGTGTCTGTGTTCCAGTCTGTGTCTGTGTTCCAGTCTGTGTCCTTGTTCCAGTCTGTGTCCTTGTTCCAGTCTGTGTCCTGTGTTCCAGTCTGTGTCCTTGTTCCAGTCTGTGTCCTTGTTCCAGTCTGTGTCTGTGTTCCAGTCTGTGTCTGTGTTCCAGTCTGTGTCCTTGTTCCAGTCTGTGTCCTTATTCCAGTCTGTGTCTGTGTTCCAGTCTGTGTCTGTGTTCCAGTCTGTGTCTGTGTTCCAGTCTGTGTCCTTGTTCCAGTCTGTGTCTGTGTTCCAGTCTGTGTCCTTGTTCCAGTCTGTGTCTGTGTTCCAGTCTGTGTCTGTGTTCCAGTCTGTGTCCTTGTTCCAGTCTGTGTCCTTGTTCCAGTCTGTGTCTGTGTTCCAGTCTGTGTCTGTGTTCCAGTCTGTGTCTGTGTTCCAGTCTGTGTCCTTGTTCCAGTCTGTGTCTCTGTTCCAGTCTGTCTGTGTTCCAGTCTGTGTCCGTGTTCCAGTCTGTGTCTGTGTTCCAGTCTGTGTCTGTGTTCCAGTCTGTATCCTTGATCCAGTCTGTGTCCTTGTTCCAGTCTGTGTCTGTGTTCCAGTCTGTGTCCGTGTTCCAGTCTGTGTCCTTGTTCCAGTCTGTGTCTGTGTTCCAGTCTGTGTCTGTGTTCCAGTCTGTCCGTGTTCCAGTCTGTGTCCGTGTTCCAGTCTGTGTCTGTGTTCCAGTCTGTGTCCTTGTTCCAGTCTGTGTCTGTGTTCCAGTCTGTGTCTGTGTTCCAGTCTGTCTGTGTTCCAGTCTGTGTCCGTGTTCCAGTCTATGTCTGTGTTCCAGTCTGTGTCATTTTTCCAGTCTGTGTCTGTGTTCCAGTCTGTGTCTGTGTTCCCGTCTGTGTCTGTGTTCCAGTCTGTGTCCTTGTTCCAGTCTGTGTCTGTGTTCCAGTCTGTGTCTGTGTTCCAGTCTGTGTCTGTGTTCCAGTCTGTGTCCTTGTTCCTGTCTGTGTCTGTGTTCCAGTCTGTGTCTGTTTCCCGTCTGTGTCTGTGTTCCAGTCTGTGTCCTTGTTCCAGTCTGTGTCTGTGTTCCCGTCTGTGCCTGTGTTCCAGTCTGTGCCTGTGTTCCAGTCTGTGTCCTTGTTCCAGTCTGTGTCTGTGTTCCAGTCTGTGTCCTTATTCCAGTCTGTGTCTGTGTTCCAGTCTGTGTCTGTGTTCCAGTCTGTGTCCTTGTTCCAGTCTGTGTCTGTGTTCCAGTCTGTGTCTGTGTTCCAGTCTGTCTGTGTTCCAGTCTGTGTCCGTGTTCCAGTCTGTGTCCGTGTTCCAGTCTGTGTCTGTGTTCCAGTCTGTGTCTGTGTTCCAGTCTGTATCCTTGATCCAGTCTGTGTCCTTGTTCCAGTCTGTGTCTGTGTTCCAGTCTGTGTCCTTGTTCCAGTCTGTGTCCTTGTTCCAGTCTGTGTCCTTGTTCCAGTCTGTGTCTGTGTTCCAGTCTGTGTCTGTGTTCCAGTCTGTGTCCTTGTTCCAGTCTGTGTCCTTGTTCCAGTCTGTGTCCTTGTTCCAGTCCGTGTCCTTGTTCCAGTCTGTGTCTGTGTTCCAGTCTGTGTCTGTGTTCCAGTCTGTGTCCGTGCTGTGTCCGTGTTCCAGTCTGTGTCCTTATTCCAGTCTGTGTCCTTGTTCCAGTCTGTGTCCTTGTTCCAGTCTGTGTCTGTGTTCCAGTCTGTGTCTGTGTTCCAGTCTGTGTCTGTGTTCCAGTCTGTGTCCTTTTCCAGTCTGTGTCCTTGTTCCAGTCTGTGTCTGTGTTCCAGTCTGTGTCTGTGTTTCAGTCTGTGTCCTTATTCCAGTCTGTGTCCTTGTTCCAGTCTGTGTCCTTGTTCCAGTCTGTGTCTGTGTTCCAGTCTGTGTCTGTGTTCCAGTCTGTGTCTGTTTCCCGTCTGTGTCTGTGTTCCAGTCTGTGTCCTTGTTCCAGTCTGTGTCTGTGTTCCAGTCTGTGTCTGTGTTCTAGTCTGTGTCTGTGTTCCAGTCTGTGTCTGTGTTCCAGTCTGTGTCCTTATTCCAGTCTGTGTCTGTGTTCCAGTCTGTCTCTGTGTTCCAGTCTGTGTCCTTGTTCCAGTCTGTGTCCTTGTTCCAGTCTGTGTCCTTGTTCCAGTCTGTGTCCTTGTTCCAGTCTGTGTCTGTGTTCCAGTCTGTGTCTGTGTTCCAGTCTGTCCGTGTTCCAGTCTGTGTCCGTGTTCCAGTCTGTGTCTGTGTTCCAGTCTGTGTCCTTGTTCCAGTCTGTGTCTGTGTTCCAGTCTGTGTCTGTGTTCCAGTCTGTCTGTGTTCCAGTCTGTGTCCGTGTTCCAGTCTATGTCTGTGTTCCAGTCTGTGTCATTTTTCCAGTCTGTGTCTGTGTTCCAGTCTGTGTCTGTGTTCCCGTCTGTGTCTGTGTTCCAGTCTGTGTCCTTGTTCCAGTCTGTGTCTGTGTTCCAGTCTGTGTCTGTGTTCCAGTCTGTGTCTGTGTTCCAGTCTGTGTCCTTGTTCCTGTCTGTGTCTGTGTTCCAGTCTGTGTCTGTTTCCCGTCTGTGTCTGTGTTCCAGTCTGTGTCCTTGTTCCAGTCTGTGTCTGTGTTCCCGTCTGTGCCTGTGTTCCAGTCTGTGCCTGTGTTCCAGTCTGTGTCCTTGTTCCAGTCTGTGTCTGTGTTCCAGTCTGTGTCCTTATTCCAGTCTGTGTCTGTGTTCCAGTCTGTGTCTGTGTTCCAGTCTGTGTCCTTGTTCCAGTCTGTGTCTGTGTTCCAGTCTGTGTCTGTGTTCCAGTCTGTCTGTGTTCCAGTCTGTGTCCGTGTTCCAGTCTGTGTCCGTGTTCCAGTCTGTGTCTGTGTTCCAGTCTGTGTCTGTGTTCCAGTCTGTATCCTTGATCCAGTCTGTGTCCTTGTTCCAGTCTGTGTCTGTGTTCCAGTCTGTGTCCTTGTTCCAGTCTGTGTCCTTGTTCCAGTCTGTGTCCTTGTTCCAGTCTGTGTCTGTGTTCCAGTCTGTGTCTGTGTTCCAGTCTGTGTCCTTGTTCCAGTCTGTGTCCTTGTTCCAGTCTGTGTCCTTGTTCCAGTCCGTGTCCTTGTTCCAGTCTGTGTCTGTGTTCCAGTCTGTGTCTGTGTTCCAGTCTGTGTCCGTGCTGTGTCCGTGTTCCAGTCTGTGTCCTTATTCCAGTCTGTGTCCTTGTTCCAGTCTGTGTCCTTGTTCCAGTCTGTGTCTGTGTTCCAGTCTGTGTCTGTGTTCCAGTCTGTGTCTGTGTTCCAGTCTGTGTCCTTTTCCAGTCTGTGTCCTTGTTCCAGTCTGTGTCTGTGTTCCAGTCTGTGTCTGTGTTTCAGTCTGTGTCCTTATTCCAGTCTGTGTCCTTGTTCCAGTCTGTGTCCTTGTTCCAGTCTGTGTCTGTGTTCCAGTCTGTGTCTGTGTTCCAGTCTGTGTCTGTTTCCCGTCTGTGTCTGTGTTCCAGTCTGTGTCCTTGTTCCAGTCTGTGTCTGTGTTCCAGTCTGTGTCTGTGTTCTAGTCTGTGTCTGTGTTCCAGTCTGTGTCTGTGTTCCAGTCTGTGTCCTTATTCCAGTCTGTGTCTGTGTTCCAGTCTGTCTCTGTGTTCCAGTCTGTGTCCTTGTTCCAGTCTGTGTCCTTGTTCCAGTCTGTGTCCTTGTTCCAGTCTGTGTCCTTGTTCCAGTCTGTGTCTGTGTTCCAGTCTGTGTCTGTGTTCCAGTCTGTGTCTGTGTTCCAGTCTGTGTCCTTGTTCGAGTCTGTGTCTGTGTTCCAGTCTGTGTCTGTGTTCCAGTCTGTGTCCTTGTTCCAGTCTGTGTCCTTTTTCCAGTCTGTGTCTGTGTTCCAGTCTGTGTCCTTGTTCCAGTCTGTGTCCTTGTTCCAGTCTGTGTCTGTGTTCCAGTCTGTGTCCTTGTTCCAGTCTGTGTCTGTGTTCCAGTCTGTGTCTGTGTTCCAGTCTGTGTCTGTGTTCCAGTCTGTGTCCTTGTTCCAGTCTGTGTCTGTGTTCCAGTCTGTGTCCTTGTTCCAGTCTGTGTCCTTGTTCCAGTCTGTGTCTGTGTTCCAGTCTGTGTCTGTGTTCCAGTCTGTGTCAGTGTTCCAGTCTGTGTCAGTGTTCCAGTCTGTGTCTGTGTTCCAGTCTGTGTCTGTGTTCCAGTCTGTGTCCTTGTTCCAGTCTGTGTCTGTGTTCCAGTCTGTGTCCGTGTTCCAGTCTGTGTCCTTGTTCCAGTCTGTGTCTGTGTTCCAGTCTGTGTCCTTGTTCCAGTCTGTGTCCTTGTTCCAGTCTGTGTCCATGTTCCAGTCTGTGTCTGTGTTCCAGTCTGTGTCTGTGTTCCAGTCTGTGTCCTTGTTCCAGTCTGTGTCCTTGTTCCAGTCTGTGTCTGTGTTCCAGTCTGTGTCCTTGTTTCAGTCTGTGTCCGTGTTCCAGTCTGTGTCTGTGTTCCAGTCTGTGTCTGTGTTCCAGTCTGTGTCCTTGTTCCAGTCTGTGTCTGTGTTCCAGTCTGTGTCCTTATTCCAGTCTGTGTCTGTGTTCCAGTCTGTGTCTGTGTTCCAGTCTGTGCCTGTGTTCCAGTCTGTGTCCTTGTTCCAGTCTGTGTCTGTGCTCCAGTCTGTGTCCTTATTCCAGTCTGTGTCTGTGTTCCAGTCTGTGTCTGTGTTCCAGTCTGTGTCCTTGTTCCAGTCTGTGTCTGTGTTCCAGTCTGTGTCTGTTTCCCGTCTGTGTCTGTGTTCCAGTCTGTCTGTGTTCCAGTCTGTGTCCGTGTTCCAGTCTGTGTCCGTGTTCCAGTCTGTGTCTGTGTTCCAGTCTGTGTCTGTGTTCCAGTCTGTATCCTTGATCCAGTCTGTGTCCTTGTTCCAGTCTGTGTCTGTGTTCCAGTCTGTGTCTGTGTTCCAGTCTGTGTCCTTGTTCCAGTCTGTGTCTGTGTTCCAGTCTGTGTCTGTGTTCCAGTCTGTCTGTGTTCCAGTCTGTGTCCGTGTTCTAGTCTGTGTCTGTGTTCCAGTCTGTGTCCTTGTTCCAGTCTGTGTCTGTGTTCCAGTCGGTGTCTGTGTTCCAGTCTGTCTGTGTTCCAGTCTGTGTCCGTGTTCCAGTCTATATCTGTGTTCCAGTCTGTGTCATTGTTCCAGTCTGTGTCTGTGTTCCAGTCTGTGTCTGTGTTCCAGTCTGTGTCCTTGTTCCAGTCTGTGTCTGTGTTCCAGTCTGTGTCCTTGTTCCAGTCTGTGTCCTTGTTCCAGTCTGTGTCCTTGTTCCAGTCTGTGTCTGTGTTCCAGTCTGTGTCTGTGTTCCAGTCTGTGTCCTTGTTCCAGTCTGTGTCCTTGTTCCAGTCTGTGTCCTTGTTCCAGTCCGTGTCCTTGTTCCAGTCTGTGTCTGTGTTCCAGTCTGTGTCTGTGTTCCAGTCTGTGTCCGTGCTGTGTCCGTGTTCCAGTCTGTGTCCTTATTCCAGTCTGTGTCCTTGTTCCAGTCTGTGTCCTTGTTCCAGTCTGTGTCTGTGTTCCAGTCTGTGTCTGTGTTCCAGTCTGTGTCTGTGTTCCAGTCTGTGTCCTTGTTCCAGTCTGTGTCCTTGTTCCAGTCTGTGTCTGTGTTCCAGTCTGTGTCTGTGTTTCAGTCTGTGTCCTTATTCCAGTCTGTGTCCTTGTTCCAGTCTGTGTCCTTGTTCCAGTCTGTGTCTGTGTTCCAGTCTGTGTCTGTGTTCCAGTCTGTGTCTGTTTCCCGTCTGTGTTCCAGTCTGTGTCCTTGTTCCAGTCTGTGTCTGTGTTCCAGTCTGTGTCTGTGTTCTAGTCTGTGTCTGTGTTCCAGTCTGTGTCTGTGTTCCAGTCTGTGTCCTTATTCCAGTCTGTGTCTGTGTTCCAGTCTGTCTCTGTGTTCCAGTCTGTGTCCTTGTTCCAGTCTGTGTCCTTGTTCCAGTCTGTGTCCTTGTTCCAGTCTGTGTCCTTGTTCCAGTCTGTGTCTGTGTTCCAGTCTGTGTCTGTGTTCCAGTCTGTGTCTGTGTTCCAGTCTGTGTCCTTGTTCGAGTCTGTGTCTGTGTTCCAGTCTGTGTCTGTGTTCCAGTCTGTGTCTGTGTTCCAGTCTGTGTCCTTTTTCCAGTCTGTGTCTGTGTTCCAGTCTGTGTCCTTGTTCCAGTCTGTGTCCTTGTTCCAGTCTGTGTCTGTGTTCCAGTCTGTGTCCTTGTTCCAGTCTGTGTCTGTGTTCCAGTCTGTGTCTGTGTTCCAGTCTGTGTCTGTGTTCCAGTCTGTGTCCTTGTTCCAGTCTGTGTCTGTGTTCCAGTCTGTGTCCTTGTTCCAGTCTGTGTCCTTGTTCCAGTCTGTGTCTGTGTTCCAGTCTGTGTCTGTGTTCCAGTCTGTGTCAGTGTTCCAGTCTGTGTCTGTGTTCCAGTCTGTGTCTGTGTTCCAGTCTGTGTCCTTGTTCCAGTCTGTGTCTGTGTTCCAGTCTGTGTCCGTGTTCCAGTCTGTGTCCTTGTTCCAGTCTGTGTCTGTGTTCCAGTCTGTGTCAATGTTCCAGTCTGTGTCCTTGTTCCAGTCTGTGTCCTTGTTCCAGTCTGTGTCTGTGTTCCAGTCTGTGTCTGTGTTCCAGTCTGTGTCCTTGTTCCAGTCTGTGTCAGTGTTCCAGTCTGTGTCTGTGTTCCAGTCTGTGTCTGTGTTCCAGTCTGTGTCCTTGTTCCAGTCTGTGTCTGTGTTCCAGTCTGTGTCCGTGTTCCAGTCTGTGTCCTTGTTCCAGTCTGTGTCTGTGTTCCAGTCTGTGTCCTTGTTCCAGTCTGTGTCCTTGTTCCAGTCTGTGTCTGTGTTCCAGTCTGTGTCTGTGTTCCAGTCTGTGTCCTTGTTCCAGTCTGTGTCCTTGTTCCAGTCTGTGTCTGTGTTCCAGTCTGTGTCCTTGTTTCAGTCTGTGTCCGTGTTCCAGTCTGTGTCTGTGTTCCAGTCTGTGTCTGTGTTCCAGTCTGTGTCCTTGTTCGAGTCTGTGTCTGTGTTCCAGTCTGTGTCAGTGTTCCAGTCTGTGTCCTTGTTCGAGTCTGTGTCTGTGTTCCAGTCTGTGTCTGTGTTCCAGTCTGTGTCTGTGTTCCAGTATGTGTCCTTGTTCCAGTCTGTGTCCTTGTTCCAGTCTGTGTCCTTGTTCCAGTCTGTGTCTGTGTTCCAGTCTGTGTCTGTGTTCCAGTCTGTGTCTGTGTTCCAGTCTGTGTCCTTGTTCCAGTCTGTGTCCTTGTTCCAGTCTGTGTCTGTGTTCCAGTCTGTGTCCTTGTTCCAGTCTGTGTCTGTGTTCCAGTCTGTGTCTGTGTTCCAGTCTGTGTCTGTGTTCCAGTCTGTGTCCTTGTTCCAGTCTGTGTCCTTGTTCCAGTCTGTGTCTGTGTTCCAGTCTGTGTCTGTGTTCCAGTCTGTGTCCTTATTCCAGTCTGTGTCTGTGTTCCAGTCTGTGTCTGTGTTCCAGTCTGTGTCTGTGTTCCAGTCTGTGTCCTTGTTCCAGTCTGTGTCCTTGTTCCAGTCTGTGTCTGTGTTCCAGTCTGTGTCCTTGTTCCAGTCTGTGTCTGTGTTCCAGTCTGTGCCTGTGTTCCAGTCTGTGTCTGTGTTCCAGTCTGTGTCCTTATTCCAGTCTGTGTCTGTGTTCCAGTCTGTGTCCTTGTTCCAGTCTGTGTCCTTGTTCCAGTCTGTGTCTGTGTTCCAGTCTGTGTCCTTGTTCCAGTCTGTGTCTGTGTTCCAGTCTGTGTCTGTGTTCCAGTCTGTGTCTGTGTTCCAGTCTGTGTCCTTGTTCCAGTCTGTGTCTCTGTTCCAGTCTGTCTGTGTTCCAGTCTGTGTCCGTGTTCCAGTCTGTGTCTGTGTTCCAGTGTGTTTCTGTGTTCCAGTCTGTATCCTTGATCCAGTCTGTGTCCTTGTTCCAGTCTGTGTCTGTGTTCCAGTCTGTGTCCTTATTCCAGTCTGTGTCTGTGTTCCAGTCTGTCTCTGTGTTCCAGTCTGTGTCCTTGTTCCAGTCTGTGTCCTTGTTCCAGTCTGTGTCCTTGTTCCAGTCTGTGTCCTTGTTCCAGTCTGTGTCTGTGTTCCAGTCTGTGTCTGTGTTCCAGTCTGTGTCTGTGTTCCAGTCTGTGTCCTTGTTCGAGTCTGTGTCTGTGTTCCAGTCTGTGTCTGTGTTCCAGTCTGTGTCTGTGTTCCAGTCTGTGTCCTTTTTCCAGTCTGTGTCTGTGTTCCAGTCTGTGTCCTTGTTCCAGTCTGTGTCCTTGTTCCAGTCTGTGTCTGTGTTCCAGTCTGTGTCCTTGTTCCAGTCTGTGTCTGTGTTCCAGTCTGTGTCTGTGTTCCAGTCTGTGTCTGTGTTCCAGTCTGTGTCCTTGTTCCAGTCTGTGTCTGTGTTCCAGTCTGTGTCCTTGTTCCAGTCTGTGTCCTTGTTCCAGTCTGTGTCCTTGTTCCAGTCTGTGTCTGTGTTCCAGTCTGTGTCTGTGTTCCAGTCTGTGTCAGTGTTCCAGTCTGTGTCAGTGTTCCAGTCTGTGTCTGTGTTCCAGTCTGTGTCTGTGTTCCAGTCTGTGTCCTTGTTCCAGTCTGTGTCTGTGTTCCAGTCTGTGTCCGTGTTCCAGTCTGTGTCCTTGTTCCAGTCTGTGTCTGTGTTCCAGTCTGTGTCCTTGTTCCAGTCTGTGTCCTTGTTCCAGTCTGTGTCCTTGTTCCAGTCTGTGTCCATGTTCCAGTCTGTGTCTGTGTTCCAGTCTGTGTCTGTGTTCCAGTCTGTGTCCTTGTTCCAGTCTGTGTCCTTGTTCCAGTCTGTGTCTGTGTTCCAGTCTGTGTCCTTGTTTCAGTCTGTGTCCGTGTTCCAGTCTGTGTCTGTGTTCCAGTCTGTGTCTGTGTTCCAGTCTGTGTCCTTGTTCCAGTCTGTGTCTGTGTTCCAGTCTGTGTCCTTATTCCAGTCTGTGTCTGTGTTCCAGTCTGTGTCTGTGTTCCAGTCTGTGCCTGTGTTCCAGTCTGTGTCCTTGTTCCAGTCTGTGTCTGTGTTCCAGTCTGTGTCCTTATTCCAGTCTGTGTCTGTGTTCCAGTCTGTGTCTGTGTTCCAGTCTGTGTCCTTGTTCCAGTCTGTGTCTGTGTTCCAGTCTGTGTCTGTTTCCCGTCTGTGTCTGTGTTCCAGTCTGTCTGTGTTCCAGTCTGTGTCCGTGTTCCAGTCTGTGTCCGTGTTCCAGTCTGTGTCTGTGTTCCAGTCTGTGTCTGTGTTCCAGTCTGTATCCTTGATCCAGTCTGTGTCCTTGTTCCAGTCTGTGTCTGTGTTCCAGTCTGTGTCTGTGTTCCAGTCTGTGTCCTTGTTCCAGTCTGTGTCTGTGTTCCAGTCTGTGTCTGTGTTCCAGTCTGTCTGTGTTCCAGTCTGTGTCCGTGTTCTAGTCTGTGTCTGTGTTCCAGTCTGTGTCCTTGTTCCAGTCTGTGTCTGTGTTCCAGTCGGTGTCTGTGTTCCAGTCTGTCTGTGTTCCAGTCTGTGTCCGTGTTCCAGTCTATGTCTGTGTTCCAGTCTGTGTCATTGTTCCAGTCTGTGTCTGTGTTCCAGTCTGTGTCTGTGTTCCAGTCTGTGTTCTTGTTCCAGTCTGTGTCTGTGTTCCAGTCTGTGTCCTTGTTCCAGTCTGTGTCCTTGTTCCAGTCTGTGTCCTTGTTCCAGTCTGTGTCTGTGTTCCAGTCTGTGTCTGTGTTCCAGTCTGTGTCCTTGTTCCAGTCTGTGTCCTTGTTCCAGTCTGTGTCCTTGTTCCAGTCCGTGTCCTTGTTCCAGTCTGTGTCTGTGTTCCAGTCTGTGTCTGTGTTCCAGTCTGTGTCCGTGCTGTGTCCGTGTTCCAGTCTGTGTCCTTATTCCAGTCTGTGTCCTTGTTCCAGTCTGTGTCCTTGTTCCAGTCTGTGTCTGTGTTCCAGTCTGTGTCTGTGTTCCAGTCTGTGTCTGTGTTCCAGTCTGTGTCCTTGTTCCAGTCTGTGTCCTTGTTCCAGTCTGTGTCTGTGTTCCAGTCTGTGTCTGTGTTTCAGTCTGTGTCCTTATTCCAGTCTGTGTCCTTGTTCCAGTCTGTGTCCTTGTTCCAGTCTGTGTCTGTGTTCCAGTCTGTGTCTGTGTTCCAGTCTGTGTCTGTTTCCCGTCTGTGTCTGTGTTCCAGTCTGTGTCCTTGTTCCAGTCTGTGTCTGTGTTCCAGTCTGTGTCTGTGTTCTAGTCTGTGTCTGTGTTCCAGTCTGTGTCTGTGTTCCAGTCTGTGTCCTTATTCCAGTCTGTGTCTGTGTTCCAGTCTGTCTCTGTGTTCCAGTCTGTGTCCTTGTTCCAGTCTGTGTCCTTGTTCCAGTCTGTGTCCTTGTTCCAGTCTGTGTCCTTGTTCCAGTCTGTGTCTGTGTTCCAGTCTGTGTCTGTGTTCCAGTCTGTGTCTGTGTTCCAGTCTGTGTCCTTGTTCGAGTCTGTGTCTGTGTTCCAGTCTGTGTCTGTGTTCCAGTCTGTGTCTGTGTTCCAGTCTGTGTCCTTTTTCCAGTCTGTGTCTGTGTTCCAGTCTGTGTCCTTGTTCCAGTCTGTGTCCTTGTTCCAGTCTGTGTCTGTGTTCCAGTCTGTGTCCTTGTTCCAGTCTGTGTCTGTGTTCCAGTCTGTGTCTGTGTTCCAGTCTGTGTCTGTGTTCCAGTCTGTGTCCTTGTTCCAGTCTGTGTCTGTGTTCCAGTCTGTGTCCTTGTTCCAGTCTGTGTCCTTGTTCCAGTCTGTGTCTGTGTTCCAGTCTGTGTCTGTGTTCCAGTCTGTGTCAGTGTTCCAGTCTGTGTCAGTGTTCCAGTCTGTGTCTGTGTTCCAGTCTGTGTCTGTGTTCCAGTCTGTGTCCTTGTTCCAGTCTGTGTCTGTGTTCCAGTCTGTGTCCGTGTTCCAGTCTGTGTCCTTGTTCCAGTCTGTGTCTGTGTTCCAGTCTGTGTCAATGTTCCAGTCTGTGTCCTTGTTCCAGTCTGTGTCCTTGTTCCAGTCTGTGTCTGTGTTCCAGTCTGTGTCTGTGTTCCAGTCTGTGTCCTTGTTCCAGTCTGTGTCAGTGTTCCAGTCTGTGTCTGTGTTCCAGTCTGTGTCTGTGTTCCAGTCTGTGTCCTTGTTCCAGTCTGTGTCTGTGTTCAAGTCTGTGTCCGTGTTCCAGTCTGTGTCCTTGTTCCAGTCTGTGTCTGTGTTCCAGTCTGTGTCCTTGTTCCAGTCTGTGTCCTTGTTCCAGTCTGTGTCTGCGTTCCAGTCTGTGTCTGTGTTCCAGTCTGTGTCCTTGTTCCAGTCTGTGTCCTTGTTCCAGTCTGTGTCTGTGTTCCAGTCTGTGTCCTTGTTTCAGTCTGTGTCCGTGTTCCAGTCTGTGTCTGTGTTCCAGTCTGTGTCTGTGTTCCAGTCTGTGTCCTTGTTCGAGTCTGTGTCTGTGTTCCAGTCTGTGTCAGTGTTCCAGTCTGTGTCCTTGTTCGAGTCAGTGTCTGTGTTCCAGTCTGTGTCTGTGTTCCAGTCTGTGTCTGTGTTCCAGTATGTGTCCTTGTTCCAGTCTGTGTCCTTGTTCCAGTCTGTGTCCTTGTTCCAGTCTGTGTCTGTGTTCCAGTCTGTGTCTGTGTTCCAGTCTGTGTCTGTGTTCCATTCTGTGTCCTTGTTCCAGTCTGTGTCCTTGTTCCAGTCTGTGTCTGTGTTCCAGTCTGTGTCCTTGTTCCAGTCTGTGTCTGTGTTCCAGTCTGTGTCTGTGTTCCAGTCTGTGTCTGTGTTCCAGTCTGTGTCCTTGTTCCAGTCTGTGTCCTTGTTCCAGTCTGTGTCTGTGTTCCAGTCTGTGTCTGTGTTCCAGTCTGTGTCCTTATTCCAGTCTGTGTCTGTGTTCCAGTCTGTGTCTGTGTTCCAGTCTGTGTCTGTGTTCCAGTCTGTGTCCTTGTTCCAGTCTGTGTCCTTGTTCCAGTCTGTGTCTGTGTTCCAGTCTGTGTCCTTGTTCCAGTCTGTGTCTGTGTTCCAGTCTGTGCCTGTGTTCCAGTCTGTGTCTGTGTTCCAGTCTGTGTCCTTATTCCAGTCTGTGTCTGTGTTCCAGTCTGTGTCCTTGTTCCAGTCTGTGTCCTTGTTCCAGTCTGTGTCTGTGTTCCAGTCTGTGTCCTTGTTCCAGTCTGTGTCTGTGTTCCAGTCTGTGTCTGTGTTCCAGTCTGTGTCTGTGTTCCAGTCTGTGTCCTTGTTCCAGTCTGTGTCTCTGTTCCAGTCTGTCTGTGTTTTAGTCTGTGTCCGTGTTCCAGTCTGTGTCTGTGTTCCAGTCTGTTTCTGTGTTCCAGTCTGTATCCTTGATCCAGTCTGTGTCCTTGTTCCAGTCTGTGTCTGTGTTCCAGTCTGTGTCCGTGTTCCAGTCTGTGTCCTTGTTCCAGTCTGTGTCTGTGTTCCAGTCTGTGTCCTTGTTCCAGTCTGTGTCTGTGTTCCAGTCTGTGTCTGTGTTCCAGTCTGTGTCCTTGTTCCAGTCTGTGTCCTTGTTCCAGTCTGTGTCTGTGTTCCAGTCTGTGTCCTTGTTCCAGTCTGTGTCTGTGTTCCAGTCTGTGCCTGTGTTCCAGTCTGTGTCTGTGTTCCAGTCTGTGTCCTTATTCCAGTCTGTGTCTGTGTTCCAGTCTGTGTCCTTGTTCCAGTCTGTGTCCTTGTTCCAGTCTGTGTCTGTGTTCCAGTCTGTGTCCTTGTTCCAGTCTGTGTCTGTGTTCCAGTCTTTGTCTGTGTTCCAGTCTGTGTCTGTGTTCCAGTCTGTGTCCTTGTTCCAGTCTGTGTCTCTGTTCCAGTCTGTCTGTGTTCCAGTCTGTGTCCGTGTTCCAGTCTGTGTCTGTGTTCCAGTCTGTTTCTGTGTTCCAGTCTGTATCCTTGATCCAGTCTGTGTCCTTGTTCCAGTCTGTGTCTGTGTTCCAGTCTGTGTCCGTGTTCCAGTCTGTGTCCTTGTTCCAGTCTGTGTCTGTGTTCCAGTCTGTGTCTGTGTTCCAGTCTGTCTGTGTTCCAGTCTGTGTCCGTGTTCCAGTCTGTGTCTGTGTTCCAGTCTGTGTCCTTGTTCCAGTCTGTGTCTGTGTTCCAGTCTGTGTCTGTGTTCCAGTCTGTCTGTGTTCCAGTCTGTGTCCGTGTTCCAGTCTATGTCTGTGTTCCAGTCTGTGTCATTGTTCCAGTCTGTGTCTGTGTTCCAGTCTGTGTCTGTGTTCCAGTCTGTGTCTGTGTTCCAGTCTGTGTCTGTGTTCCAGTCTGTGTCTTTGTTCCAGTCTGTGTCTGTGTTCCAGTCTGTGTCTGTTTCCCGTCTGTGTCTGTGTTCCAGTCTGTGTCCTTGTTCCAGTCTGTGTCTGTGTTCCCGTCTGTGCCTGTGTTCCAGTCTGTGTCCTTGTTCCAGTCTGTGTCTGTGTTCCAGTCTGTGTCCTTATTCCAGTCTGTGTCTGTGTTCCAGTCTGTCTGTGTTCCAGTCTGTGTCCGTGTTCCAGTCTGTGTCTGTGTTCCAGTCTGTTTCTGTGTTCCAGTCTGTATCCTTGATCCAGTCTGTGTCCTTGTTCCAGTCTGTGTCTGTGTTCCAGTCTGTGTCCGTGTTCCAGTCTGTGTCCTTGTTCCAGTCTGTGTCTGTGTTCCAGTCTGTGTCTGTGTTCCAGTCTGTCTGTGTTCCAGTCTGTGTCCGTGTTCCAGTCTGTGTCTGTGTTCCAGTCTGTGTCCTTGTTCCAGTCTGTGTCTGTGTTCCAGTCTGTGTCTGTGTTCCAGTCTGTCTGTGTTCCAGTCTGTGTCCGTGTTCCAGTCTATGTCTGTGTTCCAGTCTGTGTCATTGTTCCAGTCTGTGTCTGTGTTCCAGTCTGTGTCTGTGTTCCAGTCTGTGTCTGTGTTCCAGTCTGTGTCCTTGTTCCAGTCTGTGTCTGTGTTCCAGTCTGTGTCTGTGTTCCAGTCTGTGTCTGTGTTCCAGTCTGTGTCTTTGTTCCAGTCTGTGTCTGTGTTCCAGTCTGTGTCTGTTTCCCGTCTGTGTCTGTGTTCCAGTCTGTGTCCTTGTTCCAGTCTGTGTCTGTGTTCCAGTCTGTGCCTGTGTTCCAGTCTGTGTCCTTGTTCCAGTCTGTGTCTGTGTTCCAGTCTGTGTCCTTATTCCAGTCTGTGTCTGTGTTCCAGTCTGTGTCTGTGTTCCAGTCTGTGTCCTTGTTCCAGTCTGTGTCTGTGTTCCAGTCTGTGTCTGTTTCCCGTCTGTGTCTGTGTTCCAGTCTGTCTGTGTTCCAGTCTGTGTCCATGTTCCAGTCTGTGTCCGTGTTCCAGTCTGTGTCTGTGTTCCAGTCTGTGTCTGTGTTCCAGTCTGTATCCTTGATCCAGTCTGTGTCCTTGTTCCAGTCTGTGTCTGTGTTCCAGTCTGTGTCTGTGTTCCAGTCTGTGTCCTTGTTCCAGTCTGTGCCTGTGTTCCAGTCTGTGTTGCAGTCTGTCTGTGTTCCAGTCTGTGTCCGTGTTCTAGTCTGTGTCTGTGTTCCAGTCTGTGTCCTTGTTCCAGTCTGTGTCCTTGTTCCAGTCTGTGTCTTTGTTCCAGTCGGTGTCTGTGTTCCAGTCTGTCTGTGTTCCAGTCTGTGTCCGTGTTCCAGTCTATGTCTGTGTTCCAGTCTGTGTCATTGTTCCAGTCTGTGTCTGTGTTCCAGTCTGTGTCTGTGTTCCAGTCTGTGTCCTTGTTCCAGTCTGTGTCTGTGTTCCAGTCTGTGTCCTTGTTCCAGTCTGTGTCCTTGTTCCAGTCTGTGTCCTTGTTCCAGTCTGTGTCTGTGTTCCAGTCTGTGTCTGTGTTCCAGTCTGTGTCTGTGTTCCAGTCTGTGTCCTTGTTCCAGTCTGTGTCCTTGTTCCGGTCTGTGTCTGTGTTCCAGTCTGTGTCTGTGTTCCAGTCTGTGTCCTTATTCCAGTCTGTGTCCTTGTTCCAGTCTGTGTCCTTGTTCCAGTCTGTGTCAGTGTTCCAGTCTGTGTCAGTGTTCCAGTCTGTGTCTGTGTTCCAGTCTGTGTCTGTGTTCCAGTCTGTGTCCTTGTTCCAGTCTGTGTCTGTGTTCCAGTCTGTGTCTGTGTTCCAGTCTGTGTCCTTGTTCCAGTCTGTGTCTGTGTTCCAGTCTGTGTCCTTGTTCCAGTCTGTGTCCTTGTTCCAGTCTGTGTCCGTGTTCCAGTCTGTGTCTGTGTTCCAGTCTGTGTCCTTGTTCCAGTCTGTGTCCTTGTTCCAGTCTGTGTCTGTGTTCCAGTCTGTGTCCTTGTTTCAGTCTGTGTCCGTGTTCCAGTCTGTGTCTGTGTTCCAGTCTGTGTCTGTGTTCCAGTCTGTGTCCTTGTTCGAGTCTGTGTCTGTGTTCCAGTCTGTGTCTGTGTTCCAGTCTGTGTCCTTGTTCGAGTCTGTGTCTGTGTTCCAGTCTGTGTCTGTGTTCCAGTCTGTGTCTGTGTTCCAGTCTGTGTCCTTGTTCCAGTCTGTGTCCTTGTTCCAGTCTGTGTCTGTGTTCCAGTCTGTGTCCTTGTTCCAGTCTGTGTCTGTGTTCCAGTCTGTGCCTGTGTTCCAGTCTGTGTCTGTGTTCCAGTCTGTGTCTGTGTTCCAGTCTGTGTCCTTGTTCCAGTCTGTGTCCTTGTTCCAGTCTGTGTCTGTGTTCCAGTCTGTGTCTGTGTTCCAGTCTGTGTCCTTATTCCAGTCTGTGTCTGTGTTCCAGTCTGTGTCTGTGTTCCAGTCTGTGTCTGTGTTCCAGTCTGTGTCCTTGTTCCAGTCTGTGTCCTTGTTCAAGTCTGTGTCTGTGTTCCAGTCTGTGTCCTTGTTCCAGTCTGTGTCTGTGTTCCAGTCTGTGCCTGTGTTCCAGTCTGTGTCTGTGTTCCAGTCTGTGTCTGTGTTCCAGTCTGTGTCCTTATTCCAGTCTATGTCTGTGTTCCAGTCTGTGTCCTTGTTCCAGTCTGTGTCCTTGTTCCAGTCTGTGTCTGTGTTCCAGTCTGTGTCTGTGTTCCAGTCTGTGTCCTTGTTCCAGTCTGTGTCTGTGTTCCAGTCTGTGTCTGTGTTCCAGTCTGTGTCTGTGTTCCAGTCTGTGTCTGTGTTCCAGTCTGTGTCTGTGTTCCAGTCTGTGTCCTTGTTTCAGTCTGTGTCTGTGTTCCAGTCTGTGTCCTTGTTCCAGTCTGTGTCCTTGTTCCAGTCTGTGTCCTTGTTCCAGTCTGTGTCTGTGTTCCAGTCTGTGTCTGTGTTCCAGTCTGTGTCTGTGTTCCAGTCTGTGTCTGTGTTCCAGTCTGTGTCCTTGTTCCAGTCTGTGTCCTTGTTCCAGTCTGTGTCTGTGTTCCAGTCTGTGTCCTTGTTCCAGTCTGTGTCTGTGCTCCAGTCTGTGCCTGTGTTCCAGTCTGTGTCTGTGTTCCAGTCTGTGTCTGTGTTCCAGTCTGTGTCTGTGTTCTAGTCTGTGTCTGTGTTCCAGTCTGTGTGCTTATTCCAGTCTGTGTGCTTATTCCAGTCTGTGTCTGTGTTCCAGTCTGTCTCTGTGTTCCAGTCTGTGTCCTTGTTCCAGTCTGTGTCCTTGTTCCAGTCTGTGTCCTTGTTCCAGTCTGTGTCCTTGTTCCAGTCTGTGTCTGTGTTCCAGTCTGTGTCTGTGTTCCAGTCTGTGTCTGTGTTCCAGTCTGTGTCCTTGTTCGAGTCTGTGTCCTTGTTCCAGTCTGTGTCTCTGTTCCAGTCTGTCTGTGTTTTAGTCTGTGTCCGTGTTCCAGTCTGTGTCTGTGTTCCAGTCTGTTTCTGTGTTCCAGTCTGTATCCTTGATCCAGTCTGTGTCCTTGTTCCAGTCTGTGTCTGTGTTCCAGTCTGTGTCCGTGTTCCAGTCTGTGTCCTTGTTCCAGTCTGTGTCTGTGTTCCAGTCTGTGTCCTTGTTCCAGTCTGTGTCTGTGTTCCAGTCTGTGTCTGTGTTCCAGTCTGTGTCCTTGTTCCAGTCTGTGTCCTTGTTCCAGTCTGTGTCTGTGTTCCAGTCTGTGTCCTTGTTCCAGTCTGTGTCTGTGTTCCAGTCTGTGCCTGTGTTCCAGTCTGTGTCTGTGTTCCAGTCTGTGTCCTTATTCCAGTCTGTGTCTGTGTTCCAGTCTGTGTCCTTGTTCCAGTCTGTGTCCTTGTTCCAGTCTGTGTCTGTGTTCCAGTCTGTGTCCTTGTTCCAGTCTGTGTCTGTGTTCCAGTCTTTGTCTGTGTTCCAGTCTGTGTCTGTGTTCCAGTCTGTGTCCTTGTTCCAGTCTGTGTCTCTGTTCCAGTCTGTCTGTGTTCCAGTCTGTGTCCGTGTTCCAGTCTGTGTCTGTGTTCCAGTCTGTTTCTGTGTTCCAGTCTGTATCCTTGATCCAGTCTGTGTCCTTGTTCCAGTCTGTGTCTGTGTTCCAGTCTGTGTCCGTGTTCCAGTCTGTGTCCTTGTTCCAGTCTGTGTCTGTGTTCCAGTCTGTGTCTGTGTTCCAGTCTGTCTGTGTTCCAGTCTGTGTCCGTGTTCCAGTCTGTGTCTGTGTTCCAGTCTGTGTCCTTGTTCCAGTCTGTGTCTGTGTTCCAGTCTGTGTCTGTGTTCCAGTCTGTCTGTGTTCCAGTCTGTGTCCGTGTTCCAGTCTATGTCTGTGTTCCAGTCTGTGTCATTGTTCCAGTCTGTGTCTGTGTTCCAGTCTGTGTCTGTGTTCCAGTCTGTGTCTGTGTTCCAGTCTGTGTCTGTGTTCCAGTCTGTGTCTTTGTTCCAGTCTGTGTCTGTGTTCCAGTCTGTGTCTGTTTCCCGTCTGTGTCTGTGTTCCAGTCTGTGTCCTTGTTCCAGTCTGTGTCTGTGTTCCCGTCTGTGCCTGTGTTCCAGTCTGTGTCCTTGTTCCAGTCTGTGTCTGTGTTCCAGTCTGTGTCCTTATTCCAGTCTGTGTCTGTGTTCCAGTCTGTCTGTGTTCCAGTCTGTGTCCGTGTTCCAGTCTGTGTCTGTGTTCCAGTCTGTTTCTGTGTTCCAGTCTGTATCCTTGATCCAGTCTGTGTCCTTGTTCCAGTCTGTGTCTGTGTTCCAGTCTGTGTCCGTGTTCCAGTCTGTGTCCTTGTTCCAGTCTGTGTCTGTGTTCCAGTCTGTGTCTGTGTTCCAGTCTGTCTGTGTTCCAGTCTGTGTCCGTGTTCCAGTCTGTGTCTGTGTTCCAGTCTGTGTCCTTGTTCCAGTCTGTGTCTGTGTTCCAGTCTGTGTCTGTGTTCCAGTCTGTCTGTGTTCCAGTCTGTGTCCGTGTTCCAGTCTATGTCTGTGTTCCAGTCTGTGTCATTGTTCCAGTCTGTGTCTGTGTTCCAGTCTGTGTCTGTGTTCCAGTCTGTGTCTGTGTTCCAGTCTGTGTCCTTGTTCCAGTCTGTGTCTGTGTTCCAGTCTGTGTCTGTGTTCCAGTCTGTGTCTGTGTTCCAGTCTGTGTCTTTGTTCCAGTCTGTGTCTGTGTTCCAGTCTGTGTCTGTTTCCCGTCTGTGTCTGTGTTCCAGTCTGTGTCCTTGTTCCAGTCTGTGTCTGTGTTCCAGTCTGTGCCTGTGTTCCAGTCTGTGTCCTTGTTCCAGTCTGTGTCTGTGTTCCAGTCTGTGTCCTTATTCCAGTCTGTGTCTGTGTTCCAGTCTGTGTCTGTGTTCCAGTCTGTGTCCTTGTTCCAGTCTGTGTCTGTGTTCCAGTCTGTGTCTGTTTCCCGTCTGTGTCTGTGTTCCAGTCTGTCTGTGTTCCAGTCTGTGTCCATGTTCCAGTCTGTGTCCGTGTTCCAGTCTGTGTCTGTGTTCCAGTCTGTGTCTGTGTTCCAGTCTGTATCCTTGATCCAGTCTGTGTCCTTGTTCCAGTCTGTGTCTGTGTTCCAGTCTGTGTCTGTGTTCCAGTCTGTGTCCTTGTTCCAGTCTGTGCCTGTGTTCCAGTCTGTGTTGCAGTCTGTCTGTGTTCCAGTCTGTGTCCGTGTTCTAGTCTGTGTCTGTGTTCCAGTCTGTGTCCTTGTTCCAGTCTGTGTCCTTGTTCCAGTCTGTGTCTTTGTTCCAGTCGGTGTCTGTGTTCCAGTCTGTCTGTGTTCCAGTCTGTGTCCGTGTTCCAGTCTATGTCTGTGTTCCAGTCTGTGTCATTGTTCCAGTCTGTGTCTGTGTTCCAGTCTGTGTCTGTGTTCCAGTCTGTGTCCTTGTTCCAGTCTGTGTCTGTGTTCCAGTCTGTGTCCTTGTTCCAGTCTGTGTCCTTGTTCCAGTCTGTGTCCTTGTTCCAGTCTGTGTCTGTGTTCCAGTCTGTGTCTGTGTTCCAGTCTGTGTCTGTGTTCCAGTCTGTGTCCTTGTTCCAGTCTGTGTCCTTGTTCCGGTCTGTGTCTGTGTTCCAGTCTGTGTCTGTGTTCCAGTCTGTGTCCTTATTCCAGTCTGTGTCCTTGTTCCAGTCTGTGTCCTTGTTCCAGTCTGTGTCAGTGTTCCAGTCTGTGTCAGTGTTCCAGTCTGTGTCTGTGTTCCAGTCTGTGTCTGTGTTCCAGTCTGTGTCCTTGTTCCAGTCTGTGTCTGTGTTCCAGTCTGTGTCTGTGTTCCAGTCTGTGTCCTTGTTCCAGTCTGTGTCTGTGTTCCAGTCTGTGTCCTTGTTCCAGTCTGTGTCCTTGTTCCAGTCTGTGTCCGTGTTCCAGTCTGTGTCTGTGTTCCAGTCTGTGTCCTTGTTCCAGTCTGTGTCCTTGTTCCAGTCTGTGTCTGTGTTCCAGTCTGTGTCCTTGTTTCAGTCTGTGTCCGTGTTCCAGTCTGTGTCTGTGTTCCAGTCTGTGTCTGTGTTCCAGTCTGTGTCCTTGTTCGAGTCTGTGTCTGTGTTCCAGTCTGTGTCTGTGTTCCAGTCTGTGTCCTTGTTCGAGTCTGTGTCTGTGTTCCAGTCTGTGTCTGTGTTCCAGTCTGTGTCTGTGTTCCAGTCTGTGTCCTTGTTCCAGTCTGTGTCCTTGTTCCAGTCTGTGTCTGTGTTCCAGTCTGTGTCCTTGTTCCAGTCTGTGTCTGTGTTCCAGTCTGTGCCTGTGTTCCAGTCTGTGTCTGTGTTCCAGTCTGTGTCTGTGTTCCAGTCTGTGTCCTTGTTCCAGTCTGTGTCCTTGTTCCAGTCTGTGTCTGTGTTCCAGTCTGTGTCTGTGTTCCAGTCTGTGTCCTTATTCCAGTCTGTGTCTGTGTTCCAGTCTGTGTCTGTGTTCCAGTCTGTGTCTGTGTTCCAGTCTGTGTCCTTGTTCCAGTCTGTGTCCTTGTTCAAGTCTGTGTCTGTGTTCCAGTCTGTGTCCTTGTTCCAGTCTGTGTCTGTGTTCCAGTCTGTGCCTGTGTTCCAGTCTGTGTCTGTGTTCCAGTCTGTGTCTGTGTTCCAGTCTGTGTCCTTATTCCAGTCTATGTCTGTGTTCCAGTCTGTGTCCTTGTTCCAGTCTGTGTCCTTGTTCCAGTCTGTGTCTGTGTTCCAGTCTGTGTCTGTGTTCCAGTCTGTGTCCTTGTTCCAGTCTGTGTCTGTGTTCCAGTCTGTGTCTGTGTTCCAGTCTGTGTCTGTGTTCCAGTCTGTGTCTGTGTTCCAGTCTGTGTCTGTGTTCCAGTCTGTGTCCTTGTTTCAGTCTGTGTCTGTGTTCCAGTCTGTGTCCTTGTTCCAGTCTGTGTCCTTGTTCCAGTCTGTGTCCTTGTTCCAGTCTGTGTCTGTGTTCCAGTCTGTGTCTGTGTTCCAGTCTGTGTCTGTGTTCCAGTCTGTGTCTGTGTTCCAGTCTGTGTCCTTGTTCCAGTCTGTGTCCTTGTTCCAGTCTGTGTCTGTGTTCCAGTCTGTGTCCTTGTTCCAGTCTGTGTCTGTGCTCCAGTCTGTGCCTGTGTTCCAGTCTGTGTCTGTGTTCCAGTCTGTGTCTGTGTTCCAGTCTGTGTCTGTGTTCTAGTCTGTGTCTGTGTTCCAGTCTGTGTGCTTATTCCAGTCTGTGTGCTTATTCCAGTCTGTGTCTGTGTTCCAGTCTGTCTCTGTGTTCCAGTCTGTGTCCTTGTTCCAGTCTGTGTCCTTGTTCCAGTCTGTGTCCTTGTTCCAGTCTGTGTCCTTGTTCCAGTCTGTGTCTGTGTTCCAGTCTGTGTCTGTGTTCCAGTCTGTGTCTGTGTTCCAGTCTGTGTCCTTGTTCGAGTCTGTGTCTGTGTTCCAGTCTGTGTCTGTGTTCCAGTCTGTTTCTGTGTTCCAGTCTGTGTCCTTTTTCCAGTCTGTGTCTGTGTTCCAGTCTGTGTCCTTGTTCCAGTCTGTGTCCTTGTTCCAGTCTGTGTCTGTGTTCCAGTCTGTGTCCTTGTTCCAGTCTGTGTCTGTGTTCCAGTCTGTGTCTGTGTTCCAGTCTGTGTCTGTGTTCCAGTCTGTGTCCTTGTTCCAGTCTGTGTCTGTGTTCCAGTCTGTGTCCTTGTTCCAGTCTGTGTCCTTGTTCCAGTCTGTGTCTGTGTTCCAGTCTGTGTCTGTGTTCCAGTCTGTGTCAGTGTTCCAGTCTGTGTCAGTGTTCCAGTCTGTGTCTGTGTTCCAGTCTGTGTCTGTGTTCCAGTCTGTGTCCTTGTTCCAGTCTGTGTCTGTGTTCCAGTCTGTGTCCGTGTTCCAGTCTGTGTCCTTGTTCCAGTCTGTGTCTGTGTTCCAGTCTGTGTCAATGTTCCAGTCTGTGTCCTTGTTCCAGTCTGTGTCCTTGTTCCAGTCTGTGTCTGTGTTCCAGTCTGTGTCTGTGTTCCAGTCTGTGTCCTTGTTCCAGTCTGTGTCAGTGTTCCAGTCTGTGTCTGTGTTCCAGTCTGTGTCTGTGTTCCAGTCTGTGTCCTTGTTCCAGTCTGTGTCTGTGTTCCAGTCTGTGTCCGTGTTCCAGTCTGTGTCCTTGTTCCAGTCTGTGTCTGTGTTCCAGTCTGTGTCCTTGTTCCAGTCTGTGTCCTTGTTCCAGTCTGTGTCTGTGTTCCAGTCTGTGTCTGTGTTCCAGTCTGTGTCCTTGTTCCAGTCTGTGTCCTTGTTCCAGTCTGTGTCTGTGTTCCAGTCTGTGTCCTTGTTTCAGTCTGTGTCCGTGTTCCAGTCTGTGTCTGTGTTCCAGTCTGTGTCTGTGTTCCAGTCTGTGTCCTTGTTCGAGTCTGTGTCTGTGTTCCAGTCTGTGTCAGTGTTCCAGTCTGTGTCCTTGTTCGAGTCTGTGTCTGTGTTCCAGTCTGTGTCTGTGTTCCAGTCTGTGTCCTTGTTCGAGTCTGTGTCTGTGTTCCAGTCTGTGTCTGTGTTCCAGTCTGTGTCTGTGTTCCAGTATGTGTCCTTGTTCCAGTCTGTGTCCTTGTTCCAGTCTGTGTCCTTGTTCCAGTCTGTGTCTGTGTTCCAGTCTGTGTCTGTGTTCCAGTCTGTGTCTGTGTTCCAGTCTGTGTCCTTGTTCCAGTCTGTGTCCTTGTTCCAGTCTGTGTCTGTGTTCCAGTCTGTGTCCTTGTTCCAGTCTGTGTCTGTGTTCCAGTCTGTGTCTGTGTTCCAGTCTGTGTCTGTGTTCCAGTCTGTGTCCTTTTTCCAGTCTGTGTCCTTGTTCCAGTCTGTGTCTGTGTTCCAGTCTGTGTCTGTGTTCCAGTCTGTGTCCTTATTCCAGTCTGTGTCTGTGTTCCAGTCTGTGTCTGTGTTCCAGTCTGTGTCTGTGTTCCAGTCTGTGTCCTTGTTCCAGTCTGTGTCCTTGTTCCAGTCTGTGTCTGTGTTCCAGTCTGTGTCCTTGTTCCAGTCTGTGTCTGTGTTCCAGTCTGTGCCTGTGTTCCAGTCTGTGTCTGTGTTCCAGTCTGTGTCCTTATTCCAGTCTGTGTCTGTGTTCCAGTCTGTGTCCTTGTTCCAGTCTGTGTCCTTGTTCCAGTCTGTGTCTGTGTTCCAGTCTGTGTCCTTGTTCCAGACTGTGTCTGTGTTCCAGTCTGTGTCTGTGTTCCAGTCTGTGTCTGTGTTCCAGTCTGTGTCCTTGTTCCAGTCTGTGTCTCTGTTCCAGTCTGTCTGTGTTCCAGTCTGTGTCCGTGTTCCAGTCTGTGTCTGTGTTCCAGTCTGTTTCTGTGTTCCAGTCTGTATCCTTGATCCAGTCTGTGTCCTTGCTCCAGTCTGTGTCTGTGATCCAGTCTGTGTCCGTGTTCCAGTCTGTGTCCTTGTTCCAGTCTGTGTCTGTGTTCCAGTCTGTGTCTGTGTTCCAGTCTGTCTGTGTTCCAGTCTGTGTCCGTGTTCCAGTCTGTGTCTGTGTTCCAGTCTGTGTCCTTGTTCCAGTCTGTGTCTGTGTTCCAGTCTGTGTCTGTGTTCCAGTCTGTCTGTGTTCCAGTCTGTGTCCGTGTTCCAGTCCATGTCTGTGTTCCAGTCTGTGTCATTGTTCCAGTCTGTGTCTGTGTTCCAGTCTGTGTCTGTGTTCCAGTCTGTGTCTGTGTTCCAGTCTGTGTCCTTGTTCCAGTCTGTGTCTGTGTTCCAGTCTGTGTCTGTGTTCCAGTCTGTGTCTGTGTTCCAGTCTGTGTCTTTGTTCCAGTCTGTGTCTGTGTTCCAGTCTGTGTCTGTTTCCCGTCTGTGTCTGTGTTCCAGTCTGTGTCCTTGTTCCAGTCTGTGTCTGTGTTCCCGTCTGTGCCTGTGTTCCAGTCTGTGTCCTTGTTCCAGTCTGTGTCTGTGTTCCAGTCTGTGTCCTTATTCCAGTCTGTGTCTGTGTTCCAGTCTGTGTCTGTGTTCCAGTCTGTGTCCTTGTTCCAGTCTGTGTCTGTGTTCCAGTCTGTGTCTGTTTCCCGTCTGTGTCTGTGTTCCAGTCTGTCTGTGTTCCAGTCTGTGTCCATGTTCCAGTCTGTGTCCGTGTTCCAGTCTGTGTCTGTGTTCCAGTCTGTGTCTGTGTTCCAGTCTGTATCCTTGATCCAGTCTGTGTCCTTGTTCCAGACTGTGTCTGTGTTCCAGTCTGTGTCTGTGTTCCAGTCTGTGTCCTTGTTCCAGTCTGTGCCTGTGTTCCAGTCTGTGTTCCAGTCTGTCTGTGTTCCAGTCTGTGTCCGTGTTCTAGTCTGTGTCTGTGTTCCAGTCAGTGTCCTTGTTCCAGTCTGTGTCTTTGTTCCAGTCGGTGTCTGTGTTCCAGTCTGTCTGTGTTCCAGTCTGTGTCCTTGTTCCAGTCTGTGTCCGTGTTCCAGTCTATGTCTGTGTTCCAGTCTGTGTCATTGTTCCAGTCTGTGTCTGTGTTCCAGTCTGTGTCTGTGTTCCAGTCTGTGTCTGTGTTCTAGTCTGTGTCCTTGTTCCAGTCTGTGCCTGTGTTCCAGTCTGTGTCCTTGTTCCAGTCTGTGTCCTTGTTCCAGTCTGTGTCCTTGTTCCAGTCTGTGTCTGTGTTCCAGTCTGTGTCTGTGTTCCAGTCTGTGTCTGTTTTCCAGTCTGTGTCTGTGTTCCAGTCTGTGTCCTTGTTCCAGTCTGTGTCCTTGTTCCAGTCTGTGTCTGTGTTCCAGTCTGTGTCTGTGTTCCAGTCTGTGTCCTTATTCCAGTCTGTGTCCTTGTTCCAGTCTGTGTCCTTGTTCCAGTCTGTGTCAGTGTTCCAGTCTGTGTCAGTGTTCCAGTCTGTGTCTGTGTTCCAGTCTGTGTCTGTGTTCCAGTCTGTGTCCTTGTTCCAGTCTGTGTCTGTGTTCCAGTCTGTGTCTGTGTTCCAGTCTGTGTCCTTGTTCCAGTCTGTGTCTGTGTTCCAGTCTGTGTCCTTGTTCCAGTCTGTGTCCTTGTTCCAGTCTGTGTCCTTGTTCCAGTCTGTGTCCGTGTTCCAGTCTGTGTCTGTGTTCCAGTCTGTGTCCTTGTTCCAGTCTGTGTCCTTGTTCCAGTCTGTGTCTGTGTTCCAGTCTGTGTCCTTGTTTCAGTCTGTGTCCGTGTTCCAGTCTGTGTCTGTGTTCCAGTCTGTGTCTGTGTTCCAGTCTGTGTCCTTGTTCGAGTCTGTGTCTGTGTTCCAGTCTGTGTCTGTGTTCCAGTCTGTGTCCTTGTTCGAGTCTGTGTCTGTGTTCCAGTCTGTGTCTGTGTTCCAGTCTGTGTCTGTGTTCCAGTCTGTGTCTGTGTTCCAGTCTGTGTCCTTGTTCCAGTCTGTGTCCTTGTTCCAGTCTGTGTCTGTGTTCCAGTCTGTGTCCTTGTTCCAGTCTGTGTCTGTGTTCCAGTCTGTGCCTGTGTTCCAGTCTGTGTCTGTGTTCCAGTCTGTGTCTGTGTTCCAGTCTGTGTCCTTGTTCCAGTCTGTGTCCTTGTTCCAGTCTGTGTCTGTGTTCCAGTCTGTGTCTGTGTTCCAGTCTGTGTCCTTATTCCAGTCTGTGTCTGTGTTCCAGTCTGTGTCTGTGTTCCAGTCTGTGTCTGTGTTCAGTCTGTGTCCTTGTTCCAGTCTGTGTCCTTGTTCAAGTCTGTGTCTGTGTTCCAGTCTGTGTCCTTGTTCCAGTCTGTGTCTGTGTTCCAGTCTGTGCCTGTGTTCCAGTCTGTGTCTGTGTTCCAGTCTGTGTCTGTGTTCAAGTCTGTGTCCTTATTCCAGTCTATGTCTGTGTTCCAGTCTGTGTCCTTGTTCCAGTCTGTGTCCTTGTTCCAGTCTGTGTCTGTGTTCCAGTCTGTGTCTGTGTTCCAGTCTGTGTCCTTGTTCCAGTCTGTGTCTGTGTTCCAGTCTGTGTCTGTGTTCCAGTCTGTGTCTGTGTTCCAGTCTGTGTCTGTGTTCCAGTCTGTGTCTGTGTTCCAGTCTGTGTCCTTGTTTCAGTCTGTGTCTGTGTTCCAGTCTGTGTCCTTGTTCCAGTCTGTGTCCTTGTTCCAGTCTGTGTCCTTGTTCCAGTCTGTGTCTGTGTTCCAGTCTGTGTCTGTGTTCCAGTCTGTGTCTGTGTTCCAGTCTGTGTCCTTGTTCCAGTCTGTGTCCTTGTTCCAGTCTGTGTCTGTGTTCCAGTCTGTGTCCTTGTTCCAGTCTGTGTCTGTGCTCCAGTCTGTGCCTGTGTTCCAGTCTGTGTCTGTGTTCCAGTCTGTGTCTGTGTTCCAGTCTGTGTCTGTGTTCCAGTCTGTGTCTGTGTTCCAGTCTGTGTCTGTGTTCCAGTCTGTGTCCTTGTTCCAGTCTGTGTCCTTGTTCCAGTCTGTGTCTGTGTTCCAGTCTGTGTCTGTGTTCCAGTCTGTGTCCTTGTTCCAGTCTGTGTCTGTGTTCTAGTCTGTGTCTGTGTTCCAGTCTGTGTCTGTGTTCCAGTCTGTGTCCTTGTTCCAGTCTGTGTCTGTGTTCCAGTCTGTGTCCTTGTTCCAGTCTGTGTCCTTGTTCCAGTCTGTGTCCTTGTTCCAGTCTGTGTCCTTGTTCCAGTCTGTGTCCTTGTTCCAATCTATGTCTGTGTTCCATTCTGTGTCTGTGTTCCAGTCTGTGTCTGTGTTCCAGTCTGTGTCCTTGTTCGAGTCTGTGTCTGTGTTCCAGTCTGTGTCCTTGTTCCAGTCTGTGTCTGTGTTCCAGTCTGTGTCCTTGTTCCAGTCTGTGTCCTTGTTCCAGTCTGTGTCCTTGTTCCAGTCTGTGTCTGTGTTCCAGTCTGTGTCCTTGTTCCAGTCTGTGTCCTTGTTCCAGTCTGTGTCTGTGTTCCAGTCTGTGTCTGTGTTCCAGTCTGTGTCTGTGTTCCAGTCTGTGTCCATGTTCCAGTCTGTGTCCTTGTTCCAGTCTGTGTCCTTGTTCCAGTCTGTGTCTGTGTTCCAGTCTGTGTCTGTGTTCCAGTCTGTGTCCTTGTTCCAGTCTGTGTCTGTGTTCCTGTCTGTGTCCTTGTTCCAGTCTGTGTCCTTGTTCCAGTCTGTGTCTGTGTTCCAGTCTGTGTCCTTGTTCCAGTCTGTGTCCTTGTTCCAGTCTGTGTCTGTGTTCCAGTCTGTGTCTGTGTTCCAGTCTGTATCTGTGTTCCAGTCTGTGTCTGTGTTCCAGTCTGTGTCCTTCTTCCAGTCTGTGTCCGTGTTCCCGTCTGTGTCTGTGTTCCAGTCTGTGTCTTTGTTCCAGTCTGTGTCTGTGTTCCAGTCTGTGTCTGTGTTCCAGTCTGTGTCCTTGTTCCAGTCTGTGTCTGTGTTCCAGTCTGCGTCCTTGTTCCAGTCTGTGTCCTTGTTCCAGTCTGTGTCTGTGTTCCAGTCTGTGTCTGTGTTCCAGTCTGTGTCCTTGTTCCAGTCTGTGTCCTTGTTCCAGTCTGTGTCCTTGTTCCAGTCTGTGTCTGTGTTCCAGTCTGTGTCTGTGTTCCAGTCTGTGTCCTTGTTCCAGTCTGTGTCCTTGTTCCAGTCTGTGTCCTGTGTTCCAATCTGTGTCCTTGTTCCAGTCTGTGTCCTTGTTCCAGTCTGTGTCTGTGTTCCAGTCTGTGTCTGTGTTCCAGTCTGTGTCTGTGTTCCAGTCTGTGTCCTTGTTCCAGTCTGTGTCCTTATTCCAGTCTGTGTCTGTGTTCCAGTCTGTGTCTGTGTTCCAGTCTGTGTCTGTGTTCCAGTCTGTGTCCTTGTTCCAGTCTGTGTCTGTGTTCCAGTCTGTGTCCTTGTTCCAGACTGTGTCTGTGTTCCAGTCTGTGTCTGTGTTCCAGTCTGTGTCCTTGTTCCAGTCTGTGTCCTTGCTCCAGTCTGTGTCTGTGTTCCAGTCTGTGTCTGTGTTCCAGTCTGTGTCTGTGTTGCAGTCTGTGTCCTTGTTCCAGTCTGTGTCTGTGTTCCAGTCTGTGTCTGTGTTCCAGTCTGTGTCCTTGTTCCAGTCTGTGTCTGTGTTCCAGTCTGTGTCTGTGTTCCAGTCTGTGTCAGTGTTCCACTCTGTGTCTGTGTTCCAGTCTGTGTCCTTGTTCCAGTCTGTTTCTGTGTTCCAGTCTGTGTCTGTGTTCCAGTCTGTGTCTGTGTTCCAGTCTGTGTCCTTGTTCCAGTCTGTGTCCTTGTTCCAGTCTGTGTCCTTGTTCCACTCTGTGTCTGTGTTCCAGTCTGTGTCCTTGTTCCAGTCTGTGTCCTTGTTCCAGTCTGTGTCTGTGTTCCAGTCTGTGTCTGTGTTCCAGTCTGTCTGTGTTCCAGTCTGTGTCCGTGTTCCAGTCTATGTCTGTGTTCCAGTCTGTGTCATTGTTCCAGTCTGTGTCTGTGTTCCAGTCTGTGTCTGTGTTCCAGTCTGTGTCTGTGTTCCAGTCTGTGTCCTTGTTCCAGTCTGTGTCTGTGTTCCAGTCTGTGTCTGAGTTCCAGTCTGTGTCTGTGTTCCAGTCTGTGTCCTTGTTCCAGTCTGTGTCTGTGTTCCAGTCTGTGTCTGTTTCCCGTCTGTGTCTGTGTTCCAGTCTGTGTCCTTGTTCCAGTCTGTGTCTGTGTTCCCGTCTGTGCCTGTGTTCCAGTCTGTGTCCTTGTTCCAGTCTGTGTCTGTGTTCCAGTCTGTGTCCTTATTCCAGTCTGTGTCTGTGTTCCAGTCTGTGTCTGTGTTCCAGTCTGTGTCCTTGTTCCAGTCTGTGTCTGTGTTCCAGTCTGTGTCTGTTTCCCGTCTGTGTCTGTGTTCCAGTCTGTGTCCTTGTTCCAGTCTGTGTCTGTGTTCCAGTCTGTGTCTGTTTCCCGTCTGTGCCTGTGTTCCAGTCTGTGTCCTTGTTCCAGTCTGTGTCTGTGTTCCAGTCTGTGTCCTTATTCCAGTCTGTGTCTGTGTTCCAGTCTGTGTCCGTGTTCCAGTCTGTGTCCGTGTTCCAGTCTGTGTCTGTGTTCCAGTCTGTGTCTGTATTCCAGTCTGTATCCTTGATCCAGTCTGTGTCCTTGTTCCAGTCTGTGTCTGTGTTCCAGTCTGTGTCCGTGTTCTAGTCTGTGTCTGTATTCCAGTCTGTGTCCTTGTTCCAGTCTGTGTCTGTGTTCCAGTCGGTGTCTGTGTTCCAGTCTGTCTGTGTTCCAGTCTGTGTCCGTGTTCCAGTCTATGTCTGTGTTACAGTCTGTGTCATTGTTCCAGTCTGTGTCTGTGTTCCAGTCTGTGTCTGTGTTCCAGTCTGTGTCTGTGTTCGAGTCTGTGTCTGTGTTCGAGTCTGTGTCTGTGTTCCAGTCTTTGTCCTTGTTCCAGTCTGTGTCTGTGTTCCAGTCTGTGTCCTTGTTCCAGTCTGTGTCCTTGTTCCAGTCTGTGTCCTTGTTCCAGTCTGTGTCTGTGTTCCAGTCTGTGTCTGTGTTCCAGTCTGTGTCCTTGTTCGAGTCTGTGTCTGTGTTCCAGTCTGTGTCCTTGTTCCAGTCTGTGTCTGTGTTCCAGTCTGTGTCCTTGTTCCAGTCTGTGTCCTTGTTCCAGTCTGTGTCCTTGTTCCAGTCTGTGTCTGTGTTCCAGTCTTTGTCCTTGTTCCAGTCTGTGTCCTTGTTCCAGTCTGTGTCTGTGTTCCAGTCTGTGTCTGTGTTCCAGTCTGTGTCTGTGTTCCAGTCTGTGTCCATGTTCCAGTCTGTGTCCTTGTTCCAGTCTGTGTCCTTGTTCCAGTCTGTGTCTGTGTTCCAGTCTGTGTCTGTGTTCCAGTCTGTGTCCTTGTTCCAGTCTGTGTCTGTGTTCCAGTCTGTGTCCTTGTTCCAGTCTGTGTCCTTGTTCCAGTCTGTGTCTGTGTTCCAGTCTGTGTCCTTGTTCCAGTCTGTGTCCTTGTTCCAGTCTGTGTCTGTGTTCCAGTCTGTGTCTGTGTTCCAGTCTGTATCTGTGTTCCAGTCTGTGTCTGTGTTCCAGTCTGTGTCCTTGTTCCAGTCTGTGTCCGTGTTCCCGTCTGTGTCTGTGTTCCAGTCTGTGTCTTTGTTCCAGTCTGTGTCTGTGTTCCAGTCTGTGTCTGTGTTCCAGTCTGTGTCCTTGTTCCAGTCTGTGTCTGTGTTCCAGTCTGCGTCCTTGTTCCAGTCTGTGTCCTTGTTCCAGTCTGTGTCTGTGTTCCAGTCTGTGTCTGTGTTCCAGTCTGTGTCCTTGTTCCAGTCTGTGTCCTTGTTCCAGTCTGTGTCCTTGTTCCAGTCTGTGTCTGTGTTCCAGTCTGTGTCTGTGTTCCAGTCTGTGTCCTTGTTCCAGTCTGTGTCCTTGTTCCAGTCTGTGTCCTGTGTTCCAATCTGTGTCCTTGTTCCAGTCTGTGTCCTTGTTCCAGTCTGTGTCTGTGTTCCAGTCTGTGTCTGTGTTCCAGTCTGTGTCTGTGTTCCAGTCTGTGTCCTTGTTCCAGATGTGTCCTTATTCCAGTCTGTGTCTGTGTTCCAGTCTGTGTCTGTGTTCCAGTCTGTGTCTGTGTTCCAGTCTGTGTCCTTGTTCCAGTCTGTGTCTGTGTTCCAGTCTGTGTCCTTGTTCCAGACTGTGTCTGTGTTCCAGTCTGTGTCTGTGTTCCAGTCTGTGTCCTTGTTCCAGTCTGTGTCCTTGTTCCAGTCTGTGTCTGTGTTCCAGTCTGTGTCCTTGTTCCAGTCTGTGTCCTTGTTCCAGTCTGTGTCTGTGTTCCAGTCTGTGTCTGTGTTCCAGTCTGTCTGTGTTCCAGTCTGTGTCCGTGTTCCAGTCTATGTCTGTGTTCCAGTCTGTGTCATTGTTCCAGTCTGTGTCTGTGTTCCAGTCTGTGTCTGTGTTCCAGTCTGTGTCTGTGTTCCAGTCTGTGTCCTTGTTCCAGTCTGTGTCTGTGTTCCAGTCTGTGTCTGTGTTCCAGTCTGTGTCCTTGTTCCAGTCTGTGTCTGTGTTCCAGTCTGTGTCTGCTTCCCGTCTGTGTCTGTGTTCCAGTCTGTGTCCTTGTTCCAGTCTGTGTCTGTGTTCCCGTCTGTGCCTGTGTTCCAGTCTGTGTCCTTGTTCCAGTCTGTGTCTGTGTTCCAGTCTGTGTCCTTATTCCAGTCTGTGTCTGTGTTCCAGTCTGTGTCTGTGTTCCAGTCTGTGTCCTTGTTCCAGTCTGTGTCTGTGTTCCAGTCTGTGTCTGTTTCCCGTCTGTGTCTGTGTTCCAGTCTGTCTGTGTTCCAGTCTGTGTCCGTGTTCCAGTCTGTGTCCGTGTTCCAGTCTGTGTCTGTGTTCCAGTCTGTGTCTGTGTTCCAGTCTGTATCCTTGATCCAGTCTGTGTCCTTGTTCCAGTCTGTGTCTGTGTTCCAGTCTGTGTCTGTGTTCCAGTCTGTGTCCTTGTTCCAGTCTGTGTCTGTGTTCCAGTCTGTGTTCCAGTCTGTCTGTGTTCCAGTCTGTGTCCGTGTTCTAGTCTGTGTCTGTGTTCCAGTCTGTGTCCTTGTTCCAGTCTGTGTCTGTGTTCCAGTCGGTGTCTGTGTTCCAGTCTGTCTGTGTTCCAGTCTGTGTCGGTGTTCCAGTCTATGTCTGTGTTCCAGTCTGTGTCATTGTTCCAGTCTGTGTCTGTGTTCCAGTCTGTGTCTGTGTTCCAGTCTGTGTCCTTGTTCCAGTCTGTGTCTGTGTTCCAGTCTGTGTCCTTGTTCCAGTCTGTGTCCTTGTTCCAGTCTGTGTCCTTGTTCCAGTCTGTGTCTGTGTTCCAGTCTGTGTCTGTGTTCCAGTCTGTGTCTGTGTTCCAGTCTGTGTCCTTGTTCCAGTCTGTGTCCTTGTTCCGGTCTGTGTCTGTGTTCCAGTCTGTGTCTGTGTTCCAGTCTGTGTCCTTATTCCAGTCTGTGTCCTTGTTCCAGTCTGTGTCCTTGTTCCAGTCTGTGTCAGTGTTCCAGTCTGTGTCAGTGTTCCAGTCTGTGTCTGTGTTCCAGTCTGTGTCTGTGTTCCAGTCTGTGTCCTTGTTCCAGTCTGTGTCTGTGTTCCAGTCTGTGTCTGTGTTCCAGTCTGTGTCCTTGTTCCAGTCTGTGTCTGTGTTCCAGTCTGTGTCCTTGTTCCAGTCTGTGTCCTTGTTCCAGTCTGTGTCTGTGTTCCAGTCTGTGTCTGTGTTCCAGTCTGTATCTGTTTTCCAGTCTGTGTCTGTGTTCCAGTCTGTGTCCTTGTTCCAGTCTGTGTCCGTGTTCCCGTCTGTGTCTGTGTTCCAGTCTGTGTCTTTGTTCCAGTCTGTGTCTGTGTTCCAGTCTGTGTCTGTGTTCCAGTCTGTGTCCTTGTTCCAGTCTGTGTCTGTGTTCCAGTCTGTGTCCTTGTTCCAGTCTGTGTCCTTGTTCCAGTCTGTGTCTGTGTTCCAGTCTGTGTCCTTGTTCCAGTCTGTGTCCTTGTTCCAGTCTGTGTCCTTGTTCCAGTCTGTGTCTGTGTTCCAGTCTGTGTCTGTGTTCCAGTCTGTGTCCTTGTTCCAGTCTGTGTCCTTGTTCCAGTCTGTGTCCTGTGTTCCAATCTGTGTCCTTGTTCCAGTCTGTGTCCTTGTTCCAGTCTGTGTCTGTGTTCCAGTCTGTGTCTGTGTTCCAGTCTGTGTCTGTGTTCCAGTCTGTGACCTTGTTCCAGTCTGTGTCGTTATTCCAGTCTGTGTCTGTGTTCCAGTCTGTGTCTGTGTTCCAGTCTGTGTCTGTGTTCCAGTCTGTGTCCTTGTTCCAGTCTGTGTCTGTGTTCCAGTCTGTGTCCTTGTTCCAGACTGTGTCTGTGTTCCAGTCTGTGTCTGTGTTCCAGTCTGTGTCCTTGTTCCAGTCTGTGTCCTTGCTCCAGTCTGTGTCTGTGTTCCAGTCTGTGTCTGTGTTCCAGTCTGTGTCTGTGTTGCAGTCTGTGTCCTTGTTCCAGTCTGTGTCTGTGTTCCAGTCTGTGTCTGTGTTCCAGTCTGTGTCCTTGTTCCAGTCTGTGTCTGTGTTCCAGTCTGTGTCTGTGTTCCAGTCTGTGTCTGTGTTCCACTCTGTGTCTGTGTTCCAGTCTGTGTCCTTGTTCCAGTCTGTGTCTGTGTTCCAGTCTGTGTCTGTGTTCCAGTCTGTGTCTGTGTTCCAGTCTGTGTCCTTGTTCCAGTCTGTGTCCTTGTTCCAGTCTGTGTCCTTGTTCCAGTCTGTGTCTGTGTTCCAGTCTGTGTCCTTGTTCCAGTCTGTGTCCTTGTTCCAGTCTGTGTCTGTGTTGCAGTCTGTGTCCTTGTTCCAGTCTGTGTCCTTGTTCCAGTCTGTGTCTGTGTTCCAGTCTGTGTCTGTGTTCCAGTCTGTCTGTGTTCCAGTCTGTGTCCGTGTTCCAGTCTATGTCTGTGTTCCAGTCTGTGTCATTGTTCCAGTCTGTGTCTGTGTTCCAGTCTGTGTCTGTGTTCCAGTCTGTGTCTGTGTTCCAGTCTGTGTCCTTGTTCCAGTCTGTGTCTGTGTTCCAGTCTGTGTCCTTGTTCCAGTCTGTGTCTGTGTTCCAGTCTGTGTCCTTGTTCCAGTCTGTGTCTGTGTTCCAGTCTGTGTCTGTTTCCAGTCTGTGTCTGTGTTCCAGTCTGTGTCCTTGTTCCAGTCTGTGTCTGTGTTCCAGTCTGTGTCTGTTTCCCGTCTGTGTCTGTGTTCCAGTCTGCCTGTGTTCCAGTCTGTGTCCGTGTTCCAGTCTGTGTCCGTGTTCCAGTCTGTGTCTGTGTTCCAGTCTGTGTCTGTGTTCCAGTCTGTATCCTTGATCCAGTCTGTGTCCTTGTTCCAGTCTGTGTCTGTGTTCCAGTCTGTGTCTGTGTTCCAGTCTGTGTCCTTGTTCCAGTCTGTATCTGTGTTCCAGTCTGTGTTCCAGTCTGTCTGTGTTCCAGTCTGTGTCCGTGTTCTAGTCTGTGTCTGTGTTCCAGTCTGTGTCCTTGTTCCAGTCTGTGTCTGTGTTCCAGTCGGTGTCTGTGTTCCAGTCTGTCTGTGTTCCTGTCTGTGTCCGTGTTCCAGTCTATGTCTGTGTTCCAGTCTGTGTCATTGTTCCAGTCTGTGTCTGTGTTCCAGTCTGTGTCTGTGTTCCAGTCTTTGTCCTTGTTCCAGTCTGTGTCTGTGTTCCAGTCTGTGTCCTTGTTCCAGTCTGTGTCCTTGTTCCAATCTGTGTCCTTGTTCCAGTCTGTGTCCTTGTTCCAGTCTGTGTCTGTTTTCCATTCTGTGTCTGTGTTCCAGTCTGTGTCTGTGTTCCAGTCTGTGTCCTTGTTCGAGTCTGTGTCTGTGTTCCAGTCTGTGTCCTTGTTCCAGTCTGTGTCTGTGTTCCAGTCTGTGTCCTTGTTCCAGTCTGTGTCCTTGTTCCAGTCTGTGTCCTTGTTCCAGTCTGTGTCTGTGTTCCAGTCTGTGTCCTTGTTCCAGTCTGTGTCCTTGTTCCATTCTGTGTCTGTGTTCCAGTCTGTGTCTGTGTTCCAGTCTGTGTCTGTGTTCCAGTCTGTGTCCATGTTCCAGTCTGTGTCCTTGTTCCAGTCTGTGTCCTTGTTCCAGTCTGTGTCTGTGTTCCAGTCTGTGTCTGTGTTCCAGTCTGTGTCCTTGTTCCAGTCTGTGTCTGTGTTCCTGTCTGTGTCCTTGTTCCAGTCTGTGTCCTTGTTCCAGTCTGTGTCTGTGTTCCAGTCTGTGTCCTTGTTCCAGTCTGTGTCCTTGTTCCAGTCTGTGTCTGTGTTCCAGTCTGTGTCTGTGTTCCAGTCTGTATCTGTGTTCCAGTCTGTGTCTGTGTTCCAGTCTGTGTCCTTGTTCCAGTCTGTGTCCGTGTTCCCGTCTGTGTCTGTGTTCCAGTCTGTGTCTTTGTTCCAGTCTGTGTCTGTGTTCCAGTCTGTGTCTGTGTTCCAGTCTGTGTCCTTGTTCCAGTCTGTGTCTGTGTTCCAGTCTGCGTCCTTGTTCCAGTCTGTGTCCTTGTTCCAGTCTGTGTCTGTGTTCCAGTCTGTGTCTGTGTTCCAGTCTGTGTCCTTGTTCCAGTCTGTGTCCTTGTTCCAGTCTGTGTCCTTGTTCCAGTCTGTGTCTGTGTTCCAGTCTGTGTCTGTGTTCCAGTCTGTGTCCTTGTTCCAGTCTGTGTCCTTGTTCCAGTCTGTGTCCTGTGTTCCAATCTGTGTCCTTGTTCCAGTCTGTGTCCTTGTTCCAGTCTGTGTCTGTGTTCCAGTCTGTGTCTGTGTTCCAGTCTGTGTCTGTGTTCCAGTCTGTGTCCTTGTTCCAGTCTGTGTCCTTATTCCAGTCTGTGTCTGTGTTCCAGTCTGCGTCTGTGTTCCAGTCTGTGTCTGTGTTCCAGTCTGTGTCCTTGTTCCAGTCTGTGTCTGTGTTCCAGTCTGTGTCCTTGTTCCAGACTGTGTCTGTGTTCCAGTCTGTGTCTGTGTTCCAGTCTGTGTCCTTGTTCCAGTCTGTGTCCTTGCTCCAGTCTGTGTCTGTGTTCCAGTCTGTGTCTGTGTTCCAGTCTGTGTCTGTGTTGCAGTCTGTGTCCTTGTTCCAGTCTGTGTCTGTGTTCCAGTCTGTGTCTGTGTTCCAGTCTGTGTCCTTGTTCCAGTCTGTGTCTGTGTTCCAGTATGTGTCTGTGTTCCAGTCTGTGTCTGTGTTCCAGTCTGTGTCTGTGTTGCAGTCTGTGTCCTTGTTCCAGTCTGTGTCTGTGTTCCAGTCTGTGTCTGTGTTCCAGTCTGTGTCCTTGTTCCAGTCTGTGTCTGTGTTCCAGTCTGTGTCCGTGTTCCAGTCTATGTCTGTGTTCCAGTCTATGTCATTGTTCCAGTCTGTGTCTGTGTTCCAGTCTGTGTCCTTGTTCCAGTCTGTGTCCTTGTTCCAGTCTGTGTCTGTGTTCCAGTCTGTGTCTGTGTTCCAGTCTGTGTCTGTGTTCCAGTCTGTGTCTGTTTCCCGTCTGTGTCTGTGTTCCAGTCTGTGTCCTTGTTCCAGTCTGTGTCTGTGTTCCCGTCTGTGCCTGTGTTCCAGTCTGTGTCCTTGTTCCAGTCTGTGTCTGTGTTCCAGTCTGTGTCCTTATTCCAGTCTGTGTCTGTGTTCCAGTCTGTGTCTGTGTTCCAGTCTGTGTCCTTGTTCCAGTCTGTGTCTGTGTTCCAGTCTGTGTCTGTTTCCCGTCTGTGTCTGTGTTCCAGTCTGTCTGTGTTCCAGTCTGTGTCCGTGTTCCAGTCTGTGTCCGTGTTCCAGTCTGTGTCTGTGTTCCAGTCTGTATCCTTGATCCAGTCTGTGTCCTTGTTCCAGTCTGTGTCTGTGTTCCAGTCTGTGTCTGTGTTCCAGTCTGTGTCCTTGTTCCAGTCTGTGTCTGTGTTCCAGTCTATGTTCCAGTCTGTCTGTGTTCCAGTCTGTGTCCGTGTTCTAGTCTGTGTCTGTGTTCCAGTCTGTGTCCTTGTTCCAGTCTGTGTCTGTGTTCCAGTCGGTGTCTGTGTTCCAGTCTGTCTGTGTTCCAGTCTGTGTCCGTGTTCCAGTCTATGTCTGTGTTCCAGTCTGTGTCATTGTTCCAGTCTGTGTCTGTGTTCCAGTCTGTGTCTGTGTTCCAGTCTGTGTCCTTGTTCCAGTCTGTGTCTGTGTTCCAGTCTGTGTCTGTGTTCCAGTCTGTGTCCTTGTTCCAGTCTGTATCTGTGTTCCAGTCTGTGTTCCAGTCTGTCTGTGTTCCAGTCTGTGTCCGTGTTCTAGTCTGTGTCTGTGTTCCAGTCTGTGTCCTTGTTCCAGTCTGTGTCTGTGTTCCAGTCGGTGTCTGTGTTCCAGTCTGTCTGTGTTCCTGTCTGTGTCCGTGTTCCAGTCTATGTCTGTGTTCCAGTCTGTGTCATTGTTCCAGTCTGTGTCTGTGTTCCAGTCTGTGTCTGTTTTCCAGTCTTTGTCCTTGTTCCAGTCTGTGTCTGTGTTCCAGTCTGTGTCCTTGTTCCAGTCTGTGTCCTTGTTCCAGTCTGTGTCCTTGTTCCAGTCTGTGTCCTTGTTCCAGTCTGTGTCTGTTTTCCATTCTGTGTCTGTGTTCCAGTCTGTGTCTGTGTTCCAGTCTGTGTCCTTGTTCGAGTCTGTGTCTGTGTTCCAGTCTGTGTCCTTGTTCCAGTCTGTGTCTGTGTTCCAGTCTGTGTCCTTGTTCCAGTCTGTGTCCTTGTTCCAGTCTGTGTCCTTGTTCCAGTCTGTGTCTGTGTTCCAGTCTGTGTCCTTGTTCCAGTCTGTGTCCTTGTTCCATTCTCTGTCTGTGTTCCAGTCTGTGTCTGTGTTCCAGTCTGTGTCTGTGTTCTAGTCTGTGTCCATGTTCCAGTCTGTGTCCTTGTTCCAGTCTGTGTCCTTGTTCCAGTCTGTGTCTGTGTTCCAGTCTGTGTCTGTGTTCCAGTCTGTGTCCTTGTTCCAGTCTGTGTCTGTGTTCCTGTCTGTGTCCTTGTTCCAGTCTGTGTCCTTGTTCCAGTCTGTGTCTGTGTTCCAGTCTGTGTCCTTGTTCCAGTCTGTGTCCTTGTTCCAGTCTGTGTCTGTGTTCCAGTCTGTGTCTGTGTTCCAGTCTGTATCTGTGTTCCAGTCTGTGTCTGTGTTCCAGTCTGTGTCTTTGTTCCAGTCTGTGTCTGTGTTCCAGTCTGTGTCTGTGTTCCAGTCTGTGTCCTTGTTCCAGTCTGTGTCTGTGTTCCAGTCTGCGTCCTTGTTCCAGTCTGTGTCCTTGTTCCAGTCTGTGTCTGTGTTCCAGTCTGTGTCTGTGTTCCAGTCTGTGTCTGTGTTCCAGTCTGTGTCCTTGTTCCAGTCTGTGTCCTGTGTTCCAATCTGTGTCCTTGTTCCAGTCTGTGTCCTTGTTCCAGTCTGTGTCTGTGTTCCAGTCTGTGTCTGTGTTCCAGTCTGTGTCTGTGTTCCAGTCTGTGTCCTTGTTCCAGTCTGTGTCCTTATTCCAGTCTGTGTCTGTGTTCCAGTCTGCGTCTGTGTTCCAGTCTGTGTCTGTGTTCCAGTCTGTGTCCTTGTTCCAGTCTGTGTCTGTGTTCCAGTCTGTGTCCTTGTTCCAGACTGTGTCTGTGTTCCAGTCTGTGTCTGTGTTCCAGTCTGTGTCCTTGTTCCAGTCTGTGTCCTTGCTCCAGTCTGTGTCTGTGTTCCAGTCTGTGTCTGTGTTCCAGTCTGTGTCTGTGTTGCAGTCTGTGTCCTTGTTCCAGTCTGTGTCTGTGTTCCAGTCTGTGTCTGTGTTCCAGTCTGTGTCCTTGTTCCAGTCTGTGTCTGTGTTCCAGTATGTGTCTGTGTTCCAGTCTGTGTCTGTGTTCCAGTCTGTGTCTGTGTTGCAGTCTGTGTCCTTGTTCCAGTCTGTGTCTGTGTTCCAGTCTGTGTCTGTGTTCCAGTCTGTGTCCTTGTTCCAGTCTGTGTCTGTGTTCCAGTCTGTGTCCGTGTTCCAGTCTATGTCTGTGTTCCAGTCTATGTCATTGTTCCAGTCTGTGTCTGTGTTCCAGTCTGTGTCCTTGTTCCAGTCTGTGTCCTTGTTCCAGTCTGTGTCTGTGTTCCAGTCTGTGTCTGTGTTCCAGTCTGTGTCTGTGTTCCAGTCTGTGTCTGTGTTCCAGTCTGTGTCTGTTTCCCGTCTGTGTCTGTGTTCCAGTCTGTGTCCTTGTTCCAGTCTGTGTCTGTGTTCCAGTCTGTGTCTGTGTTCCAGTCTGTGTCCTTGTTCCAGTCTGTGTCTGTGTTCCAGTCTGTGTCCTTATTCCAGTCTGTGTCTGTGTTCCAGTCTGTGTCTGTGTTCCAGTCTGTGTCCTTGTTCCAGTCTGTGTCTGTGTTCCAGTCTGTGTCTGTTTCCCGTCTGTGTCTGTGTTCCAGTCTGTCTGTGTTCCAGTCTGTGTCCGTGTTCCAGTCTGTGTCCGTGTTCCAGTCTGTGTCTGTGTTCCAGTCTGTGTCTGTGTTCCAGTCTGTATCCTTGATCCAGTCTGTGTCCTTGTTCCAGTCTGTGTCTGTGTTCCAGTCTGTGTCTGTGTTCCAGTCTGTGTCCTTGTTCCAGTCTGTGTCTGTGTTCCAGTCTATGTTCCAGTCTGTCTGTGTTCCAGTCTGTGTCCGTGTTCTAGTCTGTGTCTGTGTTCCAGTCTGTGTCCTTGTTCCAGTCTGTGTCTGTGTTCCAGTCGGTGTCTGTGTTCCAGTCTGTCTGTGTTCCAGTCTGTGTCCGTGTTCCAGTCTATGTCTGTGTTCCAGTCTGTGTCATTGTTCCAGTCTGTGTCTGTGTTCCAGTCTGTGTCTGTGTTCCAGTCTGTGTCCCTGTTCCAGTCTGTGTCTGTGTTCCAGTCTGTGTCCTTGTTCCAGTCTGTGCCCTTGTTCCAGTCTGTGTCCTTGTTCCAGTCTGTGTCTGTGTTCCAGTCTGTGTCTGTGTTCCAGTCTGTGTCTGTGTTCCAGTCTGTGTCCTTGTTCCAGTCTGTGTCCTTGTTCCGGTCTGTGTCTGTGTTCCAGTCTGTGTCTGTGTTCCAGTCTGTGTCCTTATTCCAGTCTGTGTCCTTGTTCCAGTCTGTGTCCTTGTTCCAGTCTGTGTCAGTGTTCCAGTCTGTGTCAGTGTTCCAGTCTGTGTCTGTGTTCCAGTCTGTGTCTGTGTTCCAGTCTGTGTCCTTGTTCCAGTCTGTGTCTGTGTTCCAGTCTGTGTCTGTGTTCCAGTCTGTGTCCTTGTTCCAGTCTGTGTCTGTGTTCCAGTCTGTGTCTGTGTTCCAGTCTGTGTCTGTGTTCCAGTCTGTATCTGTGTTCCAGTCTGTGTCTGTGTTCCAGTCTGTGTCCTTGTTCCAGTCTGTGTCCGTGTTCCCGTCTGTGTCTGTGTTCCAGTCTGTGTCTTTGTTCCAGTCTGTGTCTGTATTCCAGTCTGTGTCTGTGTTCCAGTCTGTGTCCTTGTTCCAGTCTGTGTCTGTGTTCCAGTCTGCGTCCTTGTTCCAGTCTGTGTCCTTGTTCCAGTCTGTGTCTGTGTTCCAGTCTGTGTCTGTGTTCCAGTCTGTGTCCTTGTTCCAGTCTGTGTCCTTGTTCCAGTCTGTGTCCTTGTTCCAGTCTGTGTCTGTTTTCCAGTCTGTTTCTGTGTTCCAGTCTGTGTCCTTGTTCCAGTCTGTGTCCTTGTTCCAGTCTGTGTCCTGTGTTCCAATCTGTGTCCTTGTTCCAGTCTGTGTCCTTGTTCCAGTCTGTGTCTGTGTTCCAGTCTGTGTCTGTGTTCCAGTCTGTGTCTGTGTTCCAGTCTGTGTCCTTGTTCCAGTCTGTGTCCTTATTCCAGTCTGTGTCTGTGTTCCAGTCTGTGTCTGTGTTCCAGTCTGTGTCTGTGTTCCAGTCTGTGTCCTTGTTCCAGTCTGTGTCTGTGTTCCAGTCTGTGTCTGTGTTCCAGTCTGTGTCCTTGTTCCAGTCTGTGTCCTTGCTCCAGTCTGTGTCTGTGTTCCAGTCTGTGTCTGTGTTCCAGTCTGTGTCTGTGTTGCAGTCTGTGTCCTTGTTCCAGTCTGTGTCTGTGTTCCAGTCTGTGTCTGTGTTCCAGTCTGTGTCCTTGTTCCAGTCTGTGTCTGTGTTCCAGTCTGTGTCTGTGTTCCAGTCTGTGTCTGTGTTCCACTCTGTGTCTGTGTTCCAGTCTGTGTCTGTGTTCCAGTCTGTCTGTGTTCCAGTCTGTGTCCGTGTTCCAGTCTATGTCTGTGTTCCAGTCTGTGTCATTGTTCCAGTCTGTGTCTGTGTTCCAGTCTGTGTCTGTGTTCCAGTCTGTGTGTGTGTTCCAGTCTGTGTCCTTGTTCCAGTCTGTGTCTGTGTTCCAGTCTGTGTCTGTGTTCCAGTCTGTGTCCTTGTTCCAGTCTGTGTCTGTGTTCCAGTCTGTGTCTGTTTCCCGTCTGTGTCTGTGTTCCAGTCTGTGTCCTTGTTCCAGTCTGTCTCTGTGTTCCCGTCTGTGCCTGTGTTCCAGTCTGTGTCCTTGTTCCAGTCTGTGTCTGTGTTCCAGTCTGTGTCCTTATTCCAGTCTGTGTCTGTGTTCCAGTCTGTGTCTGTGTTCCAGTCTGTGTCCTTGTTCCAGTCTGTGTCTGTGTTCCAGTCTGTGTCTGTTTCCCGTCTGTGTCTGTGTTCCAGTCTGTCTGTGTTCCAGTCTGTGTCCGTGTTCCAGTCTGTGTCCTTGTTCCAGTCTGTGTCTGTGTTCCAGTCTTTGTCCTTGTTCCAGTCTGTGTCTGTGTTCCAGTCTGTGTCCTTGTTCCAGTCTGTGTCCTTGTTCCAGTCTGTGTCCTTGTTCCAGTCTGTGTCCTTGTTCCAGTCTGTGTCTGTTTTCCATTCTGTGTCTGTGTTCCAGTCTGTGTCTGTGTTCCAGTCTGTGTCCTTGTTCGAGTCTGTGTCTGTGTTCCAGTCTGTGTCCTTGTTCCAGTCTGTGTCTGTGTTCCAGTCTGTGTCCTTGTTCCAGTCTGTGTCCTTGTTCCAGTCTGTGTCCTTGTTCCAGTCTGTGTCTGTGTTCCAGTCTGTGTCCTTGTTCCAGTCTGTGTCCTTGTTCCATTCTGTGTCTGTGTTCCAGTCTGTGTCTGTGTTCCAGTCTGTGTCTGTGTTCCAGTCTGTGTCCATGTTCCAGTCTGTGTCCTTGTTCCAGTCTGTGTCCTTGTTCCAGTCTGTGTCTGTGTTCCAGTCTGTGTCTGTGTTCCAGTCTGTGTCCTTGTTCCAGTCTGTGTCTGTGTTCCTGTCTGTGTCCTTGTTCCAGTCTGTGTCCTTGTTCCAGTCTGTGTCTGTGTTCCAGTCTGTGTCCTTGTTCCAGTCTGTGTCCTTGTTCCAGTCTGTGTCTGTGTTCCAGTCTGTGTCTGTGTTCCAGTCTGTATCTGTGTTCCAGTCTGTGTCTGTGTTCCAGTCTGTGTCCTTGTTCCAGTCTGTGTCCGTGTTCCCGTCTGTGTCTGTGTTCCAGTCTGTGTCTTTGTTCCAGTCTGTGTCTGTGTTCCAGTCTGTGTCTGTGTTCCAGTCTGTGTCCTTGTTCCAGTCTGTGTCTGTGTTCCAGTCTGCGTCCTTGTTCCAGTCTGTGTCCTTGTTCCAGTCTGTGTCTGTGTTCCAGTCTGTGTCTGTGTTCCAGTCTGTGTCCTTGTTCCAGTCTGTGTCCTTGTTCCAGTCTGTGTCCTTGTTCCAGTCTGTGTCTGTGTTCCAGTCTGTGTCTGTGTTCCAGTCTGTGTCCTTGTTCCAGTCTGTGTCCTTGTTCCAGTCTGTGTCCTGTGTTCCAATCTGTGTCCTTGTTCCAGTCTGTGTCCTTGTTCCAGTCTGTGTCTGTGTTCCAGTCTGTGTCTGTGTTCCAGTCTGTGTCTGTGTTCCAGTCTGTGTCCTTGTTCCAGTCTGTGTCCTTATTCCAGTCTGTGTCTGTGTTCCAGTCTGCGTCTGTGTTCCAGTCTGTGTCTGTGTTCCAGTCTGTGTCCTTGTTCCAGTCTGTGTCTGTGTTCCAGTCTGTGTCCTTGTTCCAGACTGTGTCTGTGTTCCAGTCTGTGTCTGTGTTCCAGTCTGTGTCCTTGTTCCAGTCTGTGTCCTTGCTCCAGTCTGTGTCTGTGTTCCAGTCTGTGTCTGTGTTCCAGTCTGTGTCTGTGTTGCAGTCTGTGTCCTTGTTCCAGTCTGTGTCTGTGTTCCAGTCTGTGTCTGTGTTCCAGTCTGTGTCCTTGTTCCAGTCTGTGTCTGTGTTCCAGTATGTGTCTGTGTTCCAGTCTGTGTCTGTGTTCCAGTCTGTGTCTGTGTTGCAGTCTGTGTCCTTGTTCCAGTCTGTGTCTGTGTTCCAGTCTGTGTCTGTGTTCCAGTCTGTGTCCTTGTTCCAGTCTGTGTCTGTGTTCCAGTCTGTGTCCGTGTTCCAGTCTATGTCTGTGTTCCAGTCTATGTCATTGTTCCAGTCTGTGTCTGTGTTCCAGTCTGTGTCCTTGTTCCAGTCTGTGTCCTTGTTCCAGTCTGTGTCTGTGTTCCAGTCTGTGTCTGTGTTCCAGTCTGTGTCTGTGTTCCAGTCTGTGTCTGTGTTCCAGTCTGTGTCTGTTTCCCGTCTGTGTCTGTGTTCCAGTCTGTGTCCTTGTTCCAGTCTGTGTCTGTGTTCCAGTCTGTGTCTGTGTTCCAGTCTGTGTCCTTGTTCCAGTCTGTGTCTGTGTTCCAGTCTGTGTCCTTATTCCAGTCTGTGTCTGTGTTCCAGTCTGTGTCTGTGTTCCAGTCTGTGTCCTTGTTCCAGTCTGTGTCTGTGTTCCAGTCTGTGTCTGTTTCCCGTCTGTGTCTGTGTTCCAGTCTGTCTGTGTTCCAGTCTGTGTCCGTGTTCCAGTCTGTGTCCGTGTTCCAGTCTGTGTCTGTGTTCCAGTCTGTGTCTGTGTTCCAGTCTGTATCCTTGATCCAGTCTGTGTCCTTGTTCCAGTCTGTGTCTGTGTTCCAGTCTGTGTCTGTGTTCCAGTCTGTGTCCTTGTTCCAGTCTGTGTCTGTGTTCCAGTCTATGTTCCAGTCTGTCTGTGTTCCAGTCTGTGTCCGTGTTCTAGTCTGTGTCTGTGTTCCAGTCTGTGTCCTTGTTCCAGTCTGTGTCTGTGTTCCAGTCGGTGTCTGTGTTCCAGTCTGTCTGTGTTCCAGTCTGTGTCCGTGTTCCAGTCTATGTCTGTGTTCCAGTCTGTGTCATTGTTCCAGTCTGTGTCTGTGTTCCAGTCTGTGTCTGTGTTCCAGTCTGTGTCCCTGTTCCAGTCTGTGTCTGTGTTCCAGTCTGTGTCCTTGTTCCAGTCTGTGCCCTTGTTCCAGTCTGTGTCCTTGTTCCAGTCTGTGTCTGTGTTCCAGTCTGTGTCTGTGTTCCAGTCTGTGTCTGTGTTCCAGTCTGTGTCCTTGTTCCAGTCTGTGTCCTTGTTCCGGTCTGTGTCTGTGTTCCAGTCTGTGTCTGTGTTCCAGTCTGTGTCCTTATTCCAGTCTGTGTCCTTGTTCCAGTCTGTGTCCTTGTTCCAGTCTGTGTCAGTGTTCCAGTCTGTGTCAGTGTTCCAGTCTGTGTCTGTGTTCCAGTCTGTGTCTGTGTTCCAGTCTGTGTCCTTGTTCCAGTCTGTGTCTGTGTTCCAGTCTGTGTCTGTGTTCCAGTCTGTGTCCTTGTTCCAGTCTGTGTCTGTGTTCCAGTCTGTGTCTGTGTTCCAGTCTGTGTCTGTGTTCCAGTCTGTATCTGTGTTCCAGTCTGTGTCTGTGTTCCAGTCTGTGTCCTTGTTCCAGTCTGTGTCCGTGTTCCCGTCTGTGTCTGTGTTCCAGTCTGTGTCTTTGTTCCAGTCTGTGTCTGTATTCCAGTCTGTGTCTGTGTTCCAGTCTGTGTCCTTGTTCCAGTCTGTGTCTGTGTTCCAGTCTGCGTCCTTGTTCCAGTCTGTTTCTGTGTTCCAGTCTGTGTCCTTGTTCCAGTCTGTGTCCTTGTTCCAGTCTGTGTCCTGTGTTCCAATCTGTGTCCTTGTTCCAGTCTGTGTCCTTGTTCCAGTCTGTGTCTGTGTTCCAGTCTGTGTCTGTGTTCCAGTCTGTGTCTGTGTTCCAGTCTGTGTCCTTGTTCCAGTCTGTGTCCTTATTCCAGTCTGTGTCTGTGTTCCAGTCTGTGTCTGTGTTCCAGTCTGTGTCTGTGTTCCAGTCTGTGTCCTTGTTCCAGTCTGTGTCTGTGTTCCAGTCTGTGTCCTTGTTCCAGACTGTGTCTGTGTTCCAGTCTGTGTCTGTGTTCCAGTCTGTGTCCTTGTTCCAGTCTGTGTCCTTGCTCCAGTCTGTGTCTGTGTTCCAGTCTGTGTCTGTGTTCCAGTCTGTGTCTGTGTTGCAGTCTGTGTCCTTGTTCCAGTCTGTGTCTGTGTTCCAGTCTGTGTCTGTGTTCCAGTCTGTGTCTGTGTTCCAGTCTGTGTCTGTGTTCCAGTCTGTGTCCTTGTTCCAGTCTGTGTCTGTGTTCCAGTCTGTGTCTGTTTCCCGTCTGTGTCTGTGTTCCAGTCTGTGTCCTTGTTCCAGTCTGTCTCTGTGTTCCCGTCTGTGCCTGTGTTCCAGTCTGTGTCCTTGTTCCAGTCTGTGTCTGTGTTCCAGTCTGTGTCCTTATTCCAGTCTGTGTCTGTGTTCCAGTCTGTGTCTGTGTTCCAGTCTGTGTCCTTGTTCCAGTCTGTGTCTGTGTTCCAGTCTGTGTCTGTTTCCCGTCTGTGTCTGTGTTCCAGTCTGTCTGTGTTCCAGTCTGTGTCCGTGTTCCAGTCTGTGTCCTTGTTCCAGTCTGTGTCTGTGTTCCAGTCTGTGTCTGTGTTCCAGTCTGTATCTGTGTTCCAGTCTGTGTCTGTGTTCCAGTCTGTGTCTGTGTTCCAGTCTGTGTCTGTGTTCCAGTCTGTATCTGTGTTCCAGTCTGTGTCTGTGTTCCAGTCTGTGTCTGTGTTCCAGTCTGTGTCTGTGTTCCAGTCTGTGTCCTTGTTCCAGTCTGTGTCCGTGTTCCCGTCTGTGTCTGTGTTCCAGTCTGTGTCTTTGTTCCAGTCTGTGTCTGTGTTCCAGTCTGTGTCCTTGTTCCAGTCTGTGTCCTTATTCCAGTCTGTGTCTGTGTTCCAGTCTGTGTCTGTGTTCCAGTCTGTGTCTGTGTTCCAGTCTGTGTCCTTGTTCCAGTCTGTGTCTGTGTTCCAGTCTGTGTCCTTGTTCCAGACTGTGTCTGTGTTCCAGTCTGTGTCCTTGTTCCAGTCTGTGTCTGTGTTCCAGTCTGCGTCCTTGTTCCAGTCTGTGTCCTTGTTCCAGTCTGTGTCTGTGTTCCAGTCTGTGTCCTTGTTCCAGTCTGTGTCCTTGTTCCAGTCTGTGTCCTTGTTCCAGTCTGTGTCTGTGTTCCAGTCTGTGTCTGTGTTCCAGTCTGTGTCCTTGTTCCAGTCTGTGTCCTTGTTCCAGTCTGTGTCCTGTGTTCCAATCTGTGTCCTTGTTCCAGTCTGTGTCCTTGTTCCAGTCTGTGTCTGTGTTCCAGTCTGTGTCTGTGTTCCAGTCTGTGTCTGTGTTCCAGTCTGTGTCCTTGTTCCAGTCTGTGTCCTTATTCCAGTCTGTGTCTGTGTTCCAGTCTGTGTCTGTGTTCCAGTCTGTGTCTGTGTTCCAGTCTGTGTCCTTGTTCCAGTCTGTGTCTGTGTTCCAGTCTGTGTCCTTGTTCCAGACTGTGTCTGTGTTCCAGTCTGTGTCTGTGTTCCAGTCTGTGTCCTTGTTCCAGTCTGTGTCCTTGCTCCAGTCTGTGTCTGTGTTCCAGTCTGTGTCTGTGTTCCAGTCTGTGTCTGTGTTGCAGTCTGTGTCCTTGTTCCAGTCTGTGTCTGTGTTCCAGTCTGTGTCTGTGTTCCAGTCTGTGTCCTTGTTCCAGTCTGTGTCTGTGTTCCAGTCTGTGTCTGTGTTCCAGTCTGTGTCTGTGTTCCACTCTGTGTCTGTGTTCCAGTCTGTGTCCTTGTTCCAGTCTGTGTCTGTGTTCCAGTCTGTGTCTGTGTTCCAGTCTGTGTCTGTGTTCCAGTCTGTGTCCTTGTTCCAGTCTGTGTCCTTGTTCCAGTCTGTGTCCTTGTTCCAGTCTGTGTCTGTGTTCCAGTCTGTGTCCTTGTTCCAGTCTGTGTCCTTGTTCCAGTCTGTGTCTGTGTTCCAGTCTGTGTCTGTGTTCCAGTCTGTCTGTGTTCCAGTCTGTGTCCGTGTTCCAGTCTATGTCTGTGTTCCAGTCTGTGTCATTGTTCCAGTCTGTGTCTGTGTTCCAGTCTGTGTCTGTGTTCCAGTCTGTGTCTGTGTTCCAGTCTGTGTCCTTGTTCCAGTCTGTGTCTGTGTTCCAGTCTGTGTCTGTGTTCCAGTCTGTGTCTGTGTTCCAGTCTGTGTCCTTGTTCCAGTCTGTGTCTGTGTTCCAGTCTGTGTCTGTTTCCCGTCTGTGTTTGTGTTCCAGTCTGTGTCCTTGTTCCAGTCTGTGTCCGTGTTCCCGTCTGTGCCTGTGTTCAAGTCTGTGTCCTTGTTCCAGTCTGTGTCTGTGTTCCAGTCTGTGTCCTTATTCCAGTCTGTGTCTGTGTTCCAGTCTGTGTCTGTGTTCCAGTCTGTGTCCTTGTTCCAGTCTGTGTCTGTGTTCCAGTCTGTGTCTGTTTCCCGTCTGTGTCTGTGTTCCAGTCTGTCTGTGTTCCAGTCTGTGTCCGTGTTCCAGTCTGTGTCCGTGTTCCAGTCTGTGTCTGTGTTCCAGTCTGTGTCTGTGTTCCAGTCTGTATCCTTGATCCAGTCTGTGTCCTTGTTCCAGTCTGTGTCTGTGTTCCAGTCTGTGTTCCAGTCTGTCTGTGTTCCAGTCTGTGTCCCTGTTCTAGTCTGTGTCTGTGTTCCAGTCTGTGTCCTTGTTCCAGTCTGTGTCTGTGTTCCAGTCGGTGTCTGTGTTCCAGTCTGTCTGTGTTCCAGTCTGTGTCCGTGTTCCAGTCTATGTCTGTGTTACAGTCTGTGTCATTGTTCCAGTCTGTGTCATTGTTCCAGTCTGTGTCTGTGTTCCAGTCTGTGTCTGTGTTCGGGTCTGTGTCTGTGTTCCAGTCTTTGTCCTTGTTCCAGTCTGTGTCTGTGTTCCAGTCTGTGTCCTTGTTCCAGTCTGTGTCCTTGTTCCAGTCTGTGTCCTTGTTCCAGTCTGTGTCCTTGTTCCAGTCTGTGTCCTTGTTCCAGTCTGTGTCTGTGTTCCATTCTGTGTCTGTGTTCCAGTCTGTGTCTGTGTTCCAGTCTGTGTCCTTGTTCGAGTCTGTGTCTGTGTTCCAGTCTGTGTCCTTGTTCCAGTCTGTGTCTGTGTTCCAGTCTGTGTCCTTGTTCCAGTCTGTGTCCTTGTTCCAGTCTGTGTCTGTGTTCCAGTCTGTGTCCTTGTTCCAGTCTGTGTCCTTGTTCCAGTCTGTGTCTGTGTTCCAGTCTGTGTCTGTGTTCCAGTCTGTGTCCATGTTCCAGTCTGTGTCCTTATTCCAGTCTGTGTCCTTGTTCCAGTCTGTGTCTGTGTTCCAGTCTGTGTCTGTGTTCCAGTCTGTGTCCTTGTTCCAGTCTGTGTCTGTGTTCCAGTCTGTGTCCTTGTTCCAGTCTGTGTCCTTGTTCCAGTCTGTGTCTGTGTTCCAGTCTGTGTCCTTGTTCCAGTCTGTGTCCTTGTTCCAGTCTGTGTCTGTGTTCCAGTCTGTGTCTGTGTTACAGTCTGTATCTGTGTTCCAGTCTGTGTCTGTGTTCCAGTCTGTGTCCTTGTTCCAGTCTGTGTCCGTGTTCCCGTCTGTGTCTGTGTTCCAGTCTGTGTCTTTGTTCCAGTCTGTGTCTGTGTTCCAGTCTGTGTCTGTGTTCCAGTCTGTGTCCTTGTTGCAGTCTGTGTCTGTGTTCCAGTCTGCGTCCTTGTTCCAGTCTGTGTCCTTGTTCCAGTCTGTGTCTGTGTTCCAGTCTGTGTCTGTGTTCCAGTCTGTGTCCTTGTTCCAGTCTGTGTCCTTGTTCCAGTCTGTGTCCTTGTTCCAGTCTGTGTCTGTGTTCCAGTCTGTGTCTGTGTTCCAGTCTGTGTCCTTGTTCCAGTCTGTGTCCTTGTTCCAGTCTGTGTCCTGTGTTCCAATCTGTGTCCTTGTTCCAGTCTGTGTCCTTGTTCCAGTCTGTGTCTGTGTTCCAGTCTGTGTCTGTGTTCCAGTCTGTGTCTGTGTTCCAGTCTGTGTCCTTGTTCCAGTCTGTGTCCTTATTCCAGTCTGTGTCTGTGTTCCAGTCTGTGTCTGTGTTCCAGTCTGTGTCTGTGTTCCAGTCTGTGTCCTTGTTCCAGTCTGTGTCTGTGTTCCAGTCTGTGTCCTTGTTCCAGACTGTGTCTGTGTTCCAGTCTGTGTCTGTGTTCCAGTCTGTGTCCTTGTTCCAGTCTGTGTCCTTGCTCCAGTCTGTGTCTGTGTTCCAGTCTGTGTCTGTGTTCCAGTCTGTGTCTGTGTTGCAGTCTGTGTCCTTGTTCCAGTCTGTGTCTGTGTTCCAGTCTGTGTCTGTGTTCCAGTCTGTGTCCTTGTTCCAGTCTGTGTCTGTGTTCCAGTCTGTTTCTGTGTTCCAGTCTGTGTCTGTGTTCCACTCTGTGTCTGTGTTCCAGTCTGTGTCCTTGTTCCAGTCTGTGTCTGTGTTCCAGTCTGTGTCTGTGTTCCAGTCTGTGTCTGTGTTCCAGTCTGTGTCCTTGTTCCAGTCTGTGTCCTTGTTCCAGTCTGTGTCCTTGTTCCAGTCTGTGTCCTTGTTCCAGTCTGTGTCTGTGTTCCAGTCTGTGTCCTTGTTCCAGTCTGTGTCCTTGTTCCAGTCTGTGTCTGTGTTCCGGTCTGTGTCTGTGTTCCAGTCTGTCTGTGTTCCAGTCTGTGTCCGTGTTCCAGTCTATGTCTGTTTTCCAGTCTGTGTCATTGTTCCAGTCTGTGTCTGTGTTCCAGTCTGTGTCTGTGTTCCAGTCTGTGTCTGTGTTCCAGTCTGTGTCCTTGTTCCAGTCTGTGTCTGTGTTCCAGTCTGTGTCTGTGTTCCAGTCTGTGTCTGTGTTCCAGTCTGTGTCCTTGTTCCAGTCTGTGTCTGTGTTCCAGTCTGTGTCTGTTTCCCGTCTGTGTCTGTGTTCCAGTCTGTGTCCTTGTTCCAGTCTGTGTCTGTGTTCCCGTCTGTGCCTGTGTTCCAGTCTGTGTCCTTGTTCCAGTCTGTGTCTGTGTTCCAGTCTGTGTCCTTATTCCAGTCTGTGTCTGTGTTCCAGTCTGTGTCTGTGTTCCAGTCTGTGTCTGTGTTCCAGTCTGTCTGTGTTCCAGTCTGTGTCCGTGTTCCAGTCTGTGTCCGTGTTCCAGTCTGTGTCTGTGTTCCAGTCTGTGTCCTTGATCCAGTCTGTGTCCTTGTTCCAGTCTGTGTCTGTGTTCCAGTCTGTGTCTGTGTTCCAGTCTGTGTCCTTGTTCCAGTCTGTGTCTGTGTTCCAGTCTGTGTTCCAGTCTGTCTGTGTTCCAGTCTGTGTCCGTGTTCTAGTCTGTGTCTGTGTTCCAGTCTGTGTCCTTGTTCCAGTCTGTGTCTGTGTTCCAGTCGGTGTCTGTGTTCCAGTCTGTCTGTGTTCCAGTCTGTGTCCGTGTTCCAGTCTATGTCTGTGTTCCAGTCTGTGTCATTGTTCCAGTCTGTGTCTGTGTTCCAGTCTGTGTCTGTGTTCCAGTCTGTGTCCTTGTTCCAGTCTGTGTCTGTGTTCCAGTCTGTGTTCCAGTCTGTCTGTGTTCCAGTCTGTGTCCGTGTTCTAGTCTGTGTCTGTGTTCCAGTCTGTGTCCTTGTTCCAGTCTGTGTCTGTGTTCCAGTCTGTGTCCGTGTTCCAGTCTATGTCTGTGTTCCAGTCTGTGTCATTGTTCCAGTCTGTGTCTGTGTTCCAGTCTGTGTCTGTGTTCCAGTCTGTGTCCTTGTTCCAGTCTGTGTCTGTGTTACAGTCTGTGTCCTTGTTCCAGTCTGTGTCCTTGTTCCAGTCTGTGTCCTTGTTCCAGTCTGTGTCCTTGTTCCAGTCTGTGTCTGTGTTCCAGTCTGTGTCTGTGTTCCAGTCTGTGTCTGTGTTCCAGTCTGTGTCCTTGTTCCAGTCTGTGTCCTTGTTCCGGTCTGTGTCTGTGTTCCAGTCTGTGTCTGTGTTCCAGTCTGTGTCCTTATTCCAGTCTGTGTCCTTGTTCCAGTCTGTGTCCTTGTTCCAGTCTGTGTCAGTGTTCCAGTCTGTGTCAGTGTTCCAGTCTGTGTCTGTGTTCCAGTCTGTGTCTGTGTTCCAGTCTGTGTCCTTGTTCCAGTCTGTGTCTGTGTTCCAGTCTGTGTCTGTGTTCCAGTCTGTGTCCTTGTTCCAGTCTGTGTCTGTGTTCCAGTCTGTGTCCTTGTTCCAGTCTGTGTCCTTGTTCCAGTCTGTGTCTGTGTTCCAGTCTGTGTCTGTGTTCCAGTCTGTATCTGTGTTCCAGTCTGTGTCTGTGTTCCAGTCTGTGTCCTTGTTCCAGTCTGTGTCCGTGTTCCCGTCTGTGTCTGTGTTCCAGTCTGTGTCTGTGTTCCAGTCTGTGTCTGTGTTCCAGTCTGTGTCCTTGTTCCAGTCTGTGTCTGTGTTCCAGTCTGCGTCCTTGTTCCAGTCTGTGTCCTTGTTCCAGTCTGTGTCTGTGTTCCAGTCTGTGTCTGTGTTCCAGTCTGTGTCCTTGTTCCAGTCTGTGTCCTTGTTCCAGTCTGTGTCCTTGTTCCAGTCTGTGTCTGTGTTCCAGTCTGTGTCTGTGTTCCAGTCTGTGTCCTTGTTCCAGTCTGTGTCCTTGTTCCAGTCTGTGTCCTGTGTTCCAATCTGTGTCCTTGTTCCAGTCTGTGTCCTTGTTCCAGTCTGTGTCTGTGTTCCAGTCTGTGTCTGTGTTCCAGTCTGTGTCTGTGTTCCAGTCTGTGTCCTTGTTCCAGTCTGTGTCCTTATTCCAGTCTGTGTCTGTGTTCCAGTCTGTGTCTGTGTTCCAGTCTGTGTCTGTGTTCCAGTCTGTGTCCTTGTTCCAGTCTGTGTCTGTGTTCCAGTCTGTGTCCTTGTTCCAGACTGTGTCTGTGTTCCAGTCTGTGTCTGTGTTCCAGTCTGTGTCCTTGTTCCAGTCTGTGTCCTTGCTCCAGTCTGTGTCTGTGTTCCAGTCTGTGTCTGTGTTCCAGTCTGTGTCTGTGTTGCAGTCTGTGTCCTTGTTCCAGTCTGTGTCTGTGTTCCAGTCTGTGTCTGTGTTCCAGTCTGTGTCCTTGTTCCAGTCTGTGTCTGTGTTCCAGTCGGTGTCTGTGTTCCAGTCTGTGTCCTTGTTCCAGTCTGTGTCCTTGTTCCAGTCTGTGTCTGTGTTCCAGTCTGTGTCTGTGTTCCAGTCTGTGTCCTTGTTCCAGTCTGTGTCTGTGTTCCAGTCTGTGTCCTTGTTCCAGTCTGTGTCCTTGTTCCAGTCTGTGTCTGTGTTCCAGTCTGTGTCCTTGTTCCAGTCTGTGTCTGTGTTCCAGTCTGTGTCTGTGTTCCAGTCTGTGTCCTTGTTCCAGTCTGTGTCTGTGTTCCAGTCTGTGTCTGTGTTCCAGTCTGTGTCCTTGTTCCAGTCTGTGTCCTTGCTCCAGTCTGTGTCTGTGTTCCAGTCTGTGTCTGTGTTCCAGTCTGTGTCTGTGTTGCAGTCTGTGTCCTTGTTCCAGTCTGTGTCTGTGTTCCAGTCTGTGTCTGTGTTCCAGTCTGTGTCCTTGTTCCAGTCTGTGTCTGTGTTCCAGTCTGTGTCTGTGTTCCAGTCTGTGTCCTTGTTCCAGTCTGTGTCTGTGTTCCAGTCTGCGTCCTTGTTCCAGTCTGTGTCCTTGTTCCAGTCTGTGTCTGTGTTCCAGTCTGTGTCCTTGTTCCAGTCTGTGTCTGTGTTCCAGTCTGTGTCTGTGTTCCAGTCTGTGTCTGTGTTCCAGTCTGTGTCCTTGTTCCAGTCTGTGTCCTTGTTCCAGTCTGTGTCCTTGTTCCAGTCTGTGTCTGTGTTCCAGTCTGTGTCCTTGTTCCAGTCTGTGTCCTTGTTCCAGTCTGTGTCTGTGTTCCAGTCTGTGTCTGTGTTCCAGTCTGTCTGTGTTCCAGTCTGTGTCCGTGTTCCAGTCTATGTCTGTGTTCCAGTCTGTGTCATTGTTCCAGTCTGTGTCTGTGTTCCAGTCTGTGTCTGTGTTCCAGTCTGTGTCTGTGTTCCAGTCTGTGTCCTTGTTCCAGTCTGTGTCTGTGTTCCAGTCTGTGTCTGTGTTCCAGTCTGTGTCTGTGTTCCAGTCTGTGTCCTTGTTCCAGTCTGTGTCTGTGTTCCAGTCTGTGTCTGTTTCCCGTCTGTGTCTGTGTTCCAGTCTGTGTCCTTGTTCCAGTCTGTGTCTGTGTTCCCGTCTGTGCCTGTGTTCCAGTCTGTGTCCTTGTTCCAGTCTGTGTCTGTGTTCCAGTCTGTGTCCTTATTCCAGTCTGTGTCTGTGTTCCAGTCTGTGTCCTTGTTCCAGTCTGTGTCCTTGTTCCGGTCTGTGTCTGTGTTCCAGTCTGTGTCTGTGTTCCAGTCTGTGTCCTTATTCCAGTCTGTGTCTGTGTTCCAGTCTGTGTCTGTGTTCCAGTCTGTGTCCTTGTTCCAGTCTGTGTCTGTGTTCCAGTCTGTGTCTGTGTTCCAGTCTGTGTCCTTGTTCCAGTCTGTGTCTGTGTTCCAGTCTGTGTCCTTGTTCCAGTCTGTGTCCTTGTTCCAGTCTGTGTCTGTGTTCCAGTCTGTGTCTGTGTTCCAGTCTGTATCTGTGTTCCAGTCTGTGTCTGTGTTCCAGTCTGTGTCCTTGTTCCAGTCTGTGTCCGTGTTCCCGTCTGTGTCTGTGTTCCAGTCTGTGTCTTTGTTCCAGTCTGTGTCTGTGTTCCAGTCTGTGTCTGTGTTCCAGTCTGTGTCCTTGTTCCAGTCTGTGTCTGTGTTCCAGTCTGCGTCCTTGTTCCAGTCTGTGTCCTTGTTCCAGTCTGTGTCTGTGTTCCAGTCTGTGTCTGTGTTCCAGTCTGTGTCCTTGTTCCAGTCTGTGTCCTTGTTCCAGTCTGTGTCCTTGTTCCAGTCTGTGTCTGTGTTCCAGTCTGTGTCTGTGTTCCAGTCTGTGTCCTTGTTCCAGTCTGTGTCCTTGTTCCAGTCTGTGTCCTGTGTTCCAATCTGTGTCCTTGTTCCAGTCTGTGTCCTTGTTCCAGTCTGTGTCTGTGTTCCAGTCTGTGTCTGTGTTCCAGTCTGTGTCTGTGTTCCAGTCTGTGTCCTTGTTCCAGTCTGTGTCCTTATTCCAGTCTGTGTCTGTGTTCCAGTCTGTGTCTGTGTTCCAGTCTGTGTCTGTGTTCCAGTCTGTGTCCTTGTTCCAGTCTGTGTCTGTGTTCCAGTCTGTGTCCTTGTTCCAGACTGTGTCTGTGTTCCAGTCTGTGTCTGTGTTCCAGTCTGTGTCCTTGTTCCAGTCTGTGTCCTTGCTCCAGTCTGTGTCTGTGTTCCAGTCTGTGTCTGTGTTCCAGTCTGTGTCTGTGTTGCAGTCTGTGTCCTTGTTCCAGTCTGTGTCTGTGTTCCAGTCTGTGTCTGTGTTCCAGTCTGTGTCCTTGTTCCAGTCTGTGTCTGTGTTCCAGTCTGTGTCTGTGTTCCAGTCTGTGTCCTTGTTCCAGTCTGTGTCCTTGTTCCAGTCTGTGTCTGTGTTCCAGTCTGTGTCTGTGTTCCAGTCTGTGTCCTTGTTCCAGTCTGTGTCTGTGTTCCAGTCTGTGTCCTTGTTCCAGTCTGTGTCCTTGTTCCAGTCTGTGTCTGTGTTCCAGTCTGTGTCCTTGTTCCAGTCTGTGTCTGTGTTCCAGTCTGTGTCTGTGTTCCAGTCTGTGTCCTTGTTCCAGTCTGTGTCTGTGTTCCAGTCTGTGTCTGTGTTCCAGTCTGTGTCCTTGTTCCAGTCTGTGTCCTTGCTCCAGTCTGTGTCTGTGTTCCAGTCTGTGTCTGTGTTCCAGTCTGTGTCTGTGTTGCAGTCTGTGTCCTTGTTCCAGTCTGTGTCTGTGTTCCAGTCTGTGTCTGTGTTCCAGTCTGTGTCCTTGTTCCAGTCTGTGTCTGTGTTCCAGTCTGTGTCTGTGTTCCAGTCTGTGTCTGTTTCCCGTCTGTGTCTGTGTTCCAGTCTGTGTCCTTGTTCCAGTCTGTGTCTGTGTTCCCGTCTGTGCCTGTGTTCCAGTCTGTGTCCTTGTTCCAGTCTGTGTCTGTGTTCCAGTCTGTGTCCTTATTCCAGTCTGTGTCTGTGTTCCAGTCTGTGTCCTTGTTCCAGTCTGTGTCCTTGTTCCGGTCTGTGTCTGTGTTCCAGTCTGTGTCTGTGTTCCAGTCTGTGTCCTTATTCCAGTCTGTGTCTGTGTTCCAGTCTGTGTCTGTGTTCCAGTCTGTGTCCTTGTTCCAGTCTGTGTCTGTGTTCCAGTCTGTGTCTGTGTTCCAGTCTGTGTCCTTGTTCCAGTCTGTGTCTGTGTTCCAGTCTGTGTCCTTGTTCCAGTCTGTGTCCTTGTTCCAGTCTGTGTCTGTGTTCCAGTCTGTGTCTGTGTTCCAGTCTGTATCTGTGTTCCAGTCTGTGTCTGTGTTCCAGTCTGTGTCCTTGTTCCAGTCTGTGTCCGTGTTCCCGTCTGTGTCTGTGTTCCAGTCTGTGTCTTTGTTCCAGTCTGTGTCTGTGTTCCAGTCTGTGTCTGTGTTCCAGTCTGTGTCCTTGTTCCAGTCTGTGTCTGTGTTCCAGTCTGCGTCCTTGTTCCAGTCTGTGTCCTTGTTCCAGTCTGTGTCTGTGTTCCAGTCTGTGTCTGTGTTCCAGTCTGTGTCCTTGTTCCAGTCTGTGTCCTTGTTCCAGTCTGTGTCCTTGTTCCAGTCTGTGTCTGTGTTCCAGTCTGTGTCTGTGTTCCAGTCTGTGTCCTTGTTCCAGTCTGTGTCCTTGTTCCAGTCTGTGTCCTGTGTTCCAATCTGTGTCCTTGTTCCAGTCTGTGTCCTTGTTCCAGTCTGTGTCTGTGTTCCAGTCTGTGTCTGTGTTCCAGTCTGTGTCTGTGTTCCAGTCTGTGTCCTTGTTCCAGTCTGTGTCCTTATTCCAGTCTGTGTCTGTGTTCCAGTCTGTGTCTGTGTTCCAGTCTGTGTCTGTGTTCCAGTCTGTGTCCTTGTTCCAGTCTGTGTCTGTGTTCCAGTCTGTGTCCTTGTTCCAGACTGTGTCTGTGTTCCAGTCTGTGTCTGTGTTCCAGTCTGTGTCCTTGTTCCAGTCTGTGTCCTTGCTCCAGTCTGTGTCTGTGTTCCAGTCTGTGTCTGTGTTCCAGTCTGTGTCTGTGTTGCAGTCTGTGTCCTTGTTCCAGTCTGTGTCTGTGTTCCAGTCTGTGTCTGTGTTCCAGTCTGTGTCCTTGTTCCAGTCTGTGTCTGTGTTCCAGTCTGTGTCTGTGTTCCAGTCTGTGTCCTTGTTCCAGTCTGTGTCCTTGTTCCAGTCTGTGTCTGTGTTCCAGTCTGTGTCTGTGTTCCAGTCTGTGTCCTTGTTCCAGTCTGTGTCTGTGTTCCAGTCTGTGTCCTTGTTCCAGTCTGTGTCCTTGTTCCAGTCTGTGTCTGTGTTCCAGTCTGTGTCCTTGTTCCAGTCTGTGTCTGTGTTCCAGTCTGTGTCTGTGTTCCAGTCTGTGTCCTTGTTCCAGTCTGTGTCTGTGTTCCAGTCTGTGTCTGTGTTCCAGTCTGTGTCCTTGTTCCAGTCTGTGTCCTTGCTCCAGTCTGTGTCTGTGTTCCAGTCTGTGTCTGTGTTCCAGTCTGTGTCTGTGTTGCAGTCTGTGTCCTTGTTCCAGTCTGTGTCTGTGTTCCAGTCTGTGTCTGTGTTCCAGTCTGTGTCCTTGTTCCAGTCTGTGTCTGTGTTCCAGTCTGTGTCTGTGTTCCAGTCTGTGTCCTTGTTCCAGTCTGTGTCTGTGTTCCAGTCTGCGTCCTTGTTCCAGTCTGTGTCCTTGTTCCAGTCTGTGTCTGTGTTCCAGTCTGTGTCCTTGTTCCAGTCTGTGTCTGTGTTCCAGTCTGTGTCTGTGTTCCAGTCTGTGTCTGTGTTCCAGTCTGTGTCCTTGTTCCAGTCTGTGTCCTTGTTCCAGTCTGTGTCCTTGTTCCAGTCTGTGTCTGTGTTCCAGTCTGTGTCCTTGTTCCAGTCTGTGTCCTTGTTCCAGTCTGTGTCTGTGTTCCAGTCTGTGTCTGTGTTCCAGTCTGTCTGTGTTCCAGTCTGTGTCCGTGTTCCAGTCTATGTCTGTGTTCCAGTCTGTGTCATTGTTCCAGTCTGTGTCTGTGTTCCAGTCTGTGTCTGTGTTCCAGTCTGTGTCTGTGTTCCAGTCTGTGTCCTTGTTCCAGTCTGTGTCTGTGTTCCAGTCTGTGTCTGTGTTCCAGTCTGTGTCTGTGTTCCAGTCTGTGTCCTTGTTCCAGTCTGTGTCTGTGTTCCAGTCTGTGTCTGTTTCCCGTCTGTGTCTGTGTTCCAGTCTGTGTCCTTGTTCCAGCCTGTGTCTGTGTTCCCGTCTGTGCCTGTGTTCCAGTCTGTGTCCTTGTTCCAGTCTGTGTCTGTGTTCCAGTCTGTGTCCTTATTCCAGTCTGTGTCTGTGTTCCAGTCTGTGTCTGTGTTCCAGTCTGTGTCCTTGTTCCAGTCTGTGTCTGTGTTCCAGTCTGTGTCTGTTTCCCGTCTGTGTCTGTGTTCCAGTCTGTCTGTGTTCCAGTCTGTGTCCATGTTCCAGTCTGTGTCCTTGTTCCAGTCTGTGTCCTTGTTCCAGTCTGTGTCTGTGTTACAGTCTGTGTCTGTGTTCCAGTCTGTGTCCTTGTTCCAGTCTGTGTCTGTGTTCCTGTCTGTGTCCTTGTTCCAGTCTGTGTCCTTGTTCCAGTCTGTGTCTGTGTTCCAGTCTGTGTCCTTGTTCCAGTCTGTGTCCTTGTTCCAGTCTGTGTCTGTGTTCCAGTCTGTGTCTGTGTTCCAGTCTGTATCTGTGTTCCAGTCTGTGTCTGTGTTCCAGTCTGTGTCCTTGTTCCAGTCTGTGTCCTTATTCCAGTCTGTGTCTGTGTTCCAGTCTGTGTCTGTGTTCCAGTCTGTGTCCTTGTTCCAGTCTGTGTCTGTGTTCCAGTCTGTGTCTGTTTCCCGTCTGTGTCTGTGTTCCAGTCTGTCTGTGTTCCAGTCTGTGTCCGTGTTCCAGTCTGTGTCCGTGTTCCAGTCTGTGTCTGTGTTCCAGTCTGTGTCTGTGTTCCAGTCTGTATCCTTGATCCAGTCTGTGTCCTTGTTCCAGTCTGTGTCTGTGTTCCAGTCTGTGTCTGTGTTCCAGTCTGTGTCCTTGTTCCAGTCTGTATCTGTGTTCCAGTCTGTGTTCCAGTCTGTCTGTGTTCCAGTCTGTGTCCGTGTTCTAGTCTGTGTCTGTGTTCCAGTCTGTGTCCTTGTTCCAGTCTGTGTCTGTGTTCCAGGCGGTGTCTGTGTTCCAGTCTGTCTGTGTTCCAGTCTGTGTCCGTGTTCCAGTCTATGTCTGTGTTCCAGTCTGTGTCATTGTTCCAGTCTGTGTCTGTGTTCCAGTCTGTGTCTGTGTTCCAGTCTTTGTCCTTGTTCCAGTCTGTGTCTGTGTTCCAGTCTGTGTCCTTGTTCCAGTCTGTGTCCTTGTTCCAGTCTGTGTCCTTGTTCAAGTCTGTGTCCTTGTTCCAGTCTGTGTCCTTGTTCCAGTCTGTGTCTGTGTTCCATTCTGTGTCTGTGTTCCAGTCTGTGTCTGTGTTCCAGTCTGTGTCCTTGTTCGAGTCTGTGTCTGTGTTCCAGTCTGTGTCCTTGTTCCAGTCTGTGTCTGTGTTCCAGTCTGTGTCCTTGTTCCAGTCTGTGTCCTTGTTCCAGTCTGTGTCCTTGTTCCAGTCTGTGTCTGTGTTCCAGTCTGTGTCCTTGTTCCAGTCTGTGTCCTTGTTCCATTCTGTGTCTGTGTTCCAGTCTGTGTCTGTGTTCCAGTCTGTGTCTGTGTTCCAGTCTGTGTCCATGTTCCAGTCTGTGTCCTTGTTCCAGTCTGTGTCCTTGTTCCAGTCTGTGTCTGTGTTACAGTCTGTGTCTGTGTTCCAGTCTGTGTCCTTGTTCCAGTCTGTGTCTGTGTTCCTGTCTGTGTCCTTGTTCCAGTCTGTGTCCTTGTTCCAGTCTGTGTCTGTGTTCCAGTCTGTGTCCTTGTTCCAGTCTGTGTCCTTGTTCCAGTCTGTGTCTGTGTTCCAGTCTGTGTCTGTGTTCCAGTCTGTATCTGTGTTCCAGTCTGTGTCTGTGTTCCAGTCTGTGTCCTTGTTCCAGTCTGTGTCCGTGTTCCCGTCTGTGTCTGTGTTCCAGTCTGTGTCTTTGTTCCAGTCTGTGTCTGTGTTCCAGTCTGTGTCTGTGTTCCAGTCTGTGTCCTTGTTCCAGTCTGTGTCTGTGTTCCAGTCTGCGTCCTTGTTCCAGTCTGTGTCCTTGTTCCAGTCTGTGTCTGTGTTCCAGTCTGTGTCTGTGTTCCAGTCTGTGTCCTTGTTCCAGTCTGTGTCCTTGTTCCAGTCTGTGTCCTTGTTCCAGTCTGTGTCTGTGTTCCAGTCTGTGTCTGTGTTCCAGTCTGTGTCCTTGTTCCAGTCTGTGTCCTTGTTCCAGTCTGTGTCCTGTGTTCCAATCTGTGTCCTTGTTCCAGTCTGTGTCCTTGTTCCAGTCTGTGTCTGTGTTCCAGTCTGTGTCTGTGTTCCAGTCTGTGTCTGTGTTCCAGTCTGTGTCCTTGTTCCAGTCTGTGTCCTTATTCCAGTCTGTGTCTGTGTTCCAGTCTGCGTCTGTGTTCCAGTCTGTGTCTGTGTTCCAGTCTGTGTCCTTGTTCCAGTCTGTGTCTGTGTTCCAGTCTGTGTCCTTGTTCCAGACTGTGTCTGTGTTCCAGTCTGTGTATGTGTTCCAGTCTGTGTCCTTGTTCCAGTCTGTGTCCTTGCTCCAGTCTGTGTCTGTGTTCCAGTCTGTGTCTGTGTTCCAGTCTGTGTCTGTGTTGCAGTCTGTGTCCTTGTTCCAGTCTGTGTCTGTGTTCCAGTCTGTGTCTGTGTTCCAGTCTGTGTCCTTGTTCCAGTCTGTGTCTGTGTTCCAGTCTGTGTCTGTGTTCCAGTCTGTGTCTGTGTTCCACTCTGTGTCTGTGTTCCAGTCTGTGTCCTTGTTCCAGTCTGTGTCTGTGTTCCAGTCTGTGTCTGTGTTCCAGTCTGTGTCTGTGTTCCAGTCTGTGTCCTTGTTCCAGTCTGTGTCCTTGTTCCAGTCTGTGTCCTTGTTCCAGTCTGTGTCTGTGTTCCAGTCTGTGTCCTTGTTCCAGTCTGTGTCCTTGTTCCAGTCTGTGTCTGTGTTCCAGTCTGTGTCTGTGTTCCAGTCTGTCTGTGTTCCAGTCTGTGTCCGTGTTCCAGTCTATGTCTGTGTTCCAGTCTATGTTATTGTTCCAGTCTGTGTCTGTGTTCCAGTCTGTGTCTGTGTTCCAGTCTGTGTCCTTGTTCCAGTCTGTGTCTGTGTTCCAGTCTGTGTCTGTGTTCCAGTCTGTGTCTGTGTTCCAGTCTGTGTCCTTGTTCCAGTCTGTGTCTGTGTTCCAGTCTGTGTCTGTTTCCCGTCTGTGTCTGTGTTCCAGTCTGTGTCCTTGTTCAAGTCTGTGTCTGTGTTCCCGTCTGTGCCTGTGTTCCAGTCTGTGTCCTTGTTCCAGTCTGTGTCTGTGTTCCAGTCTGTGTCCTTATTCCAGTCTGTGTCTGTGTTCCAGTCTGTGTCTGTGTTCCAGTCTGTGTCCTTGTTCCAGTCTGTGTCTGTGTTCCAGTCTGTGTCTGTTTCCCGTCTGTGTCTGTGTTCCAGTCTGTCTGTGTTCCAGTCTGTGTCCGTGTTCCAGTCTGTGTCCGTGTTCCAGTCTGTGTCTGTGTTCCAGTCTGTGTCTGTGTTCCAGTCTGTATCCTTGATCCAGTCTGTGTCCTTGTTCCAGTCTGTGTCTGTGTTCCAGTCTGTGTCTGTGTTCCAGTCTGTGTCCTTGTTCCAGTCTGTGTCTGTGTTCCAGTCTGTGTTCCAGTCTGTCTGTGTTCCAGTCTGTGTCCGTGTTCTAGTCTGTGTCTGTGTTCCAGTCTGTGTCCTTGTTCCAGTCTGTGTCTGTGTTCCAGTCGGTGTCTGTGTTCCAGTCTGTCTGTGTTCCAGTCTGTGTCCGTGTTCCAGTCTATGTCTGTGTTCCAGTCTGTGTCATTGTTCCAGTCTGTGTCTGTGTTCCAGTCTGTGTCTGTGTTCCAGTCTGTGTCCTTGTTTCAGTCTGTGTCTGTGTTCCAGTCTGTGTCCTTGTTCCAGTCTGTGTCCTTGTTCCAGTCTGTGTCCTTGTTCCAGTCTGTGTCTGTGTTCCAGTCTGTGTCTGTGTTCCAGTCTGTGTCTGTGTTCCAGTCTGTGTCCTTGTTCCAGTCTGTGTCCTTGTTCCGGTCTGTGTCTGTGTTCCAGTCTGTGTCTGTGTTCCAGTCTGTGTCCTTATTCCAGTCTGTGTCCTTGTTCCAGTCTGTGTCCTTGTTCCAGTCTGTGTCAGTGTTCCAGTCTGTGTCAGTGTTCCAGTCTGTGTCTGTGTTCCAGTCTGTGTCCTTGTTCCAGTCTGTGTCTGTGTTCCAGTCTGTGTCCTTGTTCCAGTCTGTGTCTGTGTTCCAGTCTGTGTCTGTGTTACAGTCTGTGTCCTTATTCCAGTCTGTGTCTGTGTTCCAGTCTGTGTCCTTGTTCCAGTCTGTGTCCTTGTTCCAGTCTGTGTCCGTGTTCCAGTCTGTGTCTGTGTTCCAGTCTGTGTCTGTGTTCCAGTCTGTGTCCTTGTTCCAGTCTGTGTCCTTGTTCCAGTCTGTGTCTGTGTTCCAGTCTGTGTCCTTATTCCAGTCTGTGTCTGTGTTCCAGTCTGTGTCTGTGTTCCAGTCTGTGTCCTTGTTCCAGTCTGTGTCTGTGTTCCAGTCTGTGTCTGTTTCCCGTCTGTGTCTGTGTTCCAGTCTGTCTGTGTTCCAGTCTGTGTCCGTGTTCCAGTCTGTGTCCGTGTTCCAGTCTGTGTCTGTGTTCCAGTCTGTGTCTGTGTTCCAGTCTGTATCCTTGATCCAGTCTGTGTCCTTGTTCCAGTCTGTGTCTGTGTTCCAGTCTGTGTCTGTGTTCCAGTCTGTGTCCTTGTTCCAGTCTGTGTCTGTGTTCCAGTCTGTGTTCCAGTCTGTCTGTGTTCCAGTCTGTGTCCGTGTTCTAGTCTGTGTCTGTGTTCCAGTCTGTGTCCTTGTTCCAGTCTGTGTCTGTGTTCCAGTCGGTGTCTGTGTTCCAGTCTGTCTGTGTTCCAGTCTGTGTCCGTGTTCCAGTCTATGTCTGTGTTCCAGTCTGTGTCATTGTTCCAGTCTGTGTCTGTGTTCCAGTCTGTGTCTGTGTTCCAGTCTGTGTCCTTGTTTCAGTCTGTGTCTGTGTTCCAGTCTGTGTCCTTGTTCCAGTCTGTGTCCTTGTTCCAGTCTGTGTCCTTGTTCCAGTCTGTGTCTGTGTTCCAGTCTGTGTCTGTGTTCCAGTCTGTGTCTGTGTTCCAGTCTGTGTCCTTGTTCCAGTCTGTGTCCTTGTTCCGGTCTGTGTCTGTGTTCCAGTCTGTGTCTGTGTTCCAGTCTGTGTCCTTATTCCAGTCTGTGTCCTTGTTCCAGTCTGTGTCCTTGTTCCAGTCTGTGTCAGTGTTCCAGTCTGTGTCAGTGTTCCAGTCTGTGTCTGTGTTCCAGTCTGTGTCCTTGTTCCAGTCTGTGTCTGTGTTCCAGTCTGTGTCCTTGTTCCAGTCTGTGTCTGTGTTCCAGTCTGTGTCTGTGTTACAGTCTGTGTCCTTATTCCAGTCTGTGTCTGTGTTCCAGTCTGTGTCCTTGTTCCAGTCTGTGTCCTTGTTCCAGTCTGTGTCCGTGTTCCAGTCTGTGTCTGTGTTCCAGTCTGTGTCTGTGTTCCAGTCTGTGTCCTTGTTCCAGTCTGTGTCCTTGTTCCAGTCTGTGTCTGTGTTCCAGTCTGTGTCCTTGTTTCAGTCTGTGTCCGTGTTCCAGTCTGTGTCTGTGTTCCAGTCTGTGTCTGTGTTCCAGTCTGTGTCCTTGTTCGAGTCTGTGTCTGTGTTCCAGTCTGTGTCTGTGTTCCAGTCTGTGTCCTTGTTTGAGTCTGTGTCTGTGTTCCAGTCTGTGTCTGTGTTCCAGTCTGTGTCTGTGTTCCAGTCTGTGTCCTTGTTCCAGTCTGTGTCCTTGTTCCAGTCTGTGTCTGTGTTCCAGTCTGTGTCCTTGTTCCAGTCTGTGTCTGTGTTTCAGTCTGTGTCCTTGTTCCAGTCTGTGTCCTTGTTCCAGTCTGTGTCTGTGTTCCAGTCTGTGTCTGTGTTCCAGTCTGTGTCCTTATTCCAGTCTGTGTCTGTGTTCCAGTCTGTGTCTGTGTTCCAGTCTGTGTCTGTGTTCCAGTCTGTGTCCTTGTTCCAGTCTGTGTCCTTGTTCCAGTCTGTGTCTGTGTTCCAGTCTGTGTCCTTGTTCCAGTCTGTGTCTGTGTTCCAGTCTGTGCCTGTGTTCCAGTCTGTGTCTGTGTTCCAGTCTGTGTCTGTGTTCCAGTCTGTGTCCTTATTCCAGTCTATGTCTGTGTTCCAGTCTGTGTCCTTGTTCCAGTCTGTGTCCTTGTTCCAGTCTGTGTCTGTGTTCCAGTCTGTGTCTGTGTTCCAGTCTGTGTCCTTGTTCCAGTCTGTGTCTGTGTTCCAGTCTGTGTCTGTGTTCCAGTCTGTGTCTGTGTTCCAGTCTGTGTCCTTATTCCAGTCTGTGTCTGTGTTCCAGTCTGTGTCTGTGTTCCAGTCTGTGTCCTTGTTCCAGTCTGTGTCTGTGTTCCAGTCTGTGTCCTTGTTCCAGTCTGTGTCTGTGCTCCAGTCTGTGCCTGTGTTCCAGTCTGTGTCTGTGTTCCAGTCTGTGTCTGTGTTCCAGTCTGTGTCTGTGTTCCAGTCTGTGTCCTTGTTCCAGTCTGTGTCCTTTTTCCAGTCTGTGTCTGTGTTCCAGTCTGTGTCTGTGTTCCAGTCTGTGTCTGTGTTCCAGTCTGCGTCCTTGTTCCAGTCTGTGTCTGTGTTCTAGTCTGTGTCTGTGTTCCAGTCTGTGTCTGTGTTCCAGTCTGTGTCCTTGTTCCAGTCTGTGTCTGTGTTCCAGTCTGTGTCCTTGTTCCAGTCTGTGTCTGTGTTCCAGTCTGTTTCTGTGTTCCAGTCTGTGTCCTTGTTCCAGTCTGTGTCCTTGTTCCAGTCTGTGTCTGTGTTCCAGTCTGTGTCCTTGTTCCAGTCTGTGTCTGTGTTCCAGTCTGTGCCTGTGTTCCAGTCTGTGTCTGTGTTCCAGTCTGTGTCTGTGTTCCAGTCTGTGTCCTTGTTCCAGTCTGTGTCCTTGTTCCAGTCTGTGTCTGTGTTCCAGTCTGTGTCTGTGTTCCAGTCTGTGTCCTTATTCCAGTCTGTGTCTGTGTTCCAGTCTGTGTCTGTGTTCCAGTCTGTGTCTGTGTTCCAGTCTGTATTCCTTGTTCCAGTCTGTGTCCTTGTTCCAGTCTGTGTCTGTGTTCCAGTCTGTGTCCTTGTTCCAGTCTGTGTCTGTGTTCCAGTCTGTGCCTGTGTTCCAGTCTGTGTCTGTGTTCCAGTCTGTGTCTGTGTTCCAGTCTGTGTCCTTATTCCAGTCTATGTCTGTGTTCCAGTCTGTGTCCTTGTTCCAGTCTGTGTCCTTGTTACGGTCTGTGTCTGTGTTCCAGTCTGTGTCTGTGTTCCAGTCTGTGTCCTTGTTCCAGTCTGTGTCTGTGTTCCAGTCTGTGTCTGTGTTCCAGTCTGTGTCTGTGTTCCAGTCTGTGTCCTTGTTCCAGTCTGTGTCTGTGTTCCAGTCTGTGTCTGTGTTCCAGTCTGTGTCCTTATTCCAGTCTGTGTCTGTGTTCCAGTCTGTGTCTGTGTTCCAGTCTGTGTCTGTGTTCCAGTCTGTGTCCTAGTTCCAGTCTGTGTCCTTGTTCAAGTCTGTGTCTGTGTTCCAGTCTGTATCCTTGATCCAGTCTGTGTCCTTGTTCCAGTCTGTGTCTGTGTTCCAGTCTGTGTCTGTGTTCCAGTCTGTGTCCTTGTTCCAGTCTGTGTCTGTGTTCCAGTCTGTGTTCCAGTCTGTCTGTGTTCCAGTCTGTGTCCGTGTTCTAGTCTGTGTCTGTGTTCCAGTCTGTGTCCTTGTTCCAGTCTGTGTCTGTGTTCCAGTCGGTGTCTGTGTTCCAGTCTGTCTGTGTTCCAGTCTGTGTCCGTGTTCCAGTCTATGTCTATGTTCCAGTCTGTGTCATTGTTCCAGTCTGTGTCCTTGTTCCAGTCTGTGTCTGTGTTCCAGTCTGTGTCTGTGTTCCAGTCTTTGTCTGTGTTCCAGTCTGTGTCCTTGTTCCAGTCTGTGTCCTTGTTCCGGTCTGTGTCTGTGTTCCAGTCTGTGTCTGTGTTCCAGTCTGTGTCCTTATTCCAGTCTGTGTCCTTGTTCCAGTCTGTGTCCTTGTTCCAGTCTGTGTCAGTGTTCCAGTCTGTGTCAGTGTTCCAGTCTGTGTCTGTGTTCCAGTCTGTGTCCTTGTTCCAGTCTGTGTCTGTGTTCCAGTCTGTGTCTGTGTTCCAGTCTGTGTCCTTGTTCCAGTCTGTGTCTGTGTTCCAGTCTGTGTCCTTGTTCCAGTCTGTGTCCTTGTTCCAGTCTGTGTCCGTGTTCCAGTCTGTGTCTGTGTTCCAGTCTGTGTCTGTGTTCCAGTCTGTGTCCTTGTTCCAGTCTGTGTCCTTGTTCCAGTCTGTGTCTGTGTTCCAGTCTGTGTCCTTGTTTCAGTCTGTGTCCGTGTTCCAGTCTGTGTCTGTGTTCCAGTCTGTGTCTGTGTTCCAGTCTGTGTCCTTGTTCGAGTCTGTGTCCTTGTTCCAGTCTGTGTCTGTGTTCCAGTCTGTGTCTGTGTTCCAGTCTGTGTCCTTGTTCCAGTCTGTGTCCTTGTTCCAGTCTGTGTCTGTGTTCCAGTCTGTGTCCTTGTTCCAGTCTGTGTCTGTGTTCCAGTCTGTGTCCTTGTTCCAGTCTGTGTCCTTGTTCCAATCTGTGTCTGTGTTCCAGTCTGTGTCTGTGTTCCAGTCTGTGTCCTTATTCCAGTCTGTGTCTGTGTTCCAGTCTGTGTCTGTGTTCCAGTCTGTGTCTGTGTTCCAGTCTGTGTCCTTGTTCCAGTCTGTGTCCTTGTTCCAGTCTGTGTCTGTGTTCCAGTCTGTGTCCTTGTTCCAGTCTGTGTCTGTGTTCCAGTCTGTGCCTGTGTTCCAGTCTGTGTCTGTGTTCCAGTCTGTGTCTGTGTTCCAGTCTGTGTCCTTATTCCAGTCTATGTCTGTGTTCCAGTCTGTGTCCTTGTTCCAGTCTGTGTCCTTGTTCCAGTCTGTGTCTGTGGTCCAGTCTGTGTCTGTGTTCCAGTCTGTGTCCTTGTTCCAGTCTGTGTCTGTGTTCCAGTCTGTGTCTGTGTTCCAGTCTGTGTCTGTGTTCCAGTCTGTGTCCTTATTCCAGTCTGTGTCTGTGTTCCAGTCTGTGTCTGTGTTCCAGTCTGTGTCCTTGTTCCAGTCTGTGTCCTTGTTCCAGTCTGTGTCTGTGTTCCAGTCTGTGTCCTTGTTCCAGTCTGTGTCTGTGCTCCAGTCTGTGCCTGTGTTCCAGTCTGTGTCTGTGTTCCAGTCTGTGTCTGTGTTCCAGTCTGTGTCTGTATTCCAGTCTGTGTCTGTGTTCCAGTCTGTGTCCTTGTTCCAGTCTGTGTCCTTGTTCCAGTCTGTGTCTGTGTTCCAGTCTGTGTCTGTGTTCCAGTCTGTGTCTGTGTTCCAGTCTGCGTCCTTGTTCCAGTCTGTGTCTGTGTTCTAGTCTGTGTCTGTGTTCCAGTCTGTGTCTGTGTTCCAGTCTGTGTCCTTGTTCCAGTCTGTGTCTGTGTTCCAGTCTGTGTCCTTGTTCCAGTCTGTGTCTGTGTTCCAGTCTGTGTCTGTGTTCCAGTCTGTGTCCTTGTTCCAGTCTGTGTCCTTGTTCCAGTCTGTGTCTGTGTTCCAGTCTGTGTCCTTGTTCCAGTCTGTGTCTGTGTTCCAGTCTGTGCCTGTGTTCCAGTCTGTGTCTGTGTTCCAGTCTGTGTCTGTGTTCCAGTCTGTGTCCTTGTTCCAGTCTGTGTCCTTGTTCCAGTCTGTGTCTGTGTTCCAGTCTGTGTCTGTGTTCCAGTCTGTGTCCTTATTCCAGTCTGTGTCTGTGTTCCAGTCTGTGTCTGTGTTCCAGTCTGTGTCTGTGTTCCAGTCTGTGTCCTTATTCCAGTCTGTGTCTGTGTTCCAGTCTGTGTCTGTGTTCCAGTCTGTGTCCTTGTTCCAGTCTGTGTCCTTGTTCCAGTCTGTGTCTGTGTTCCAGTCTGTGTCCTTGTTCCAGTCTGTGTCTGTGCTCCAGTCTGTGCCTGTGTTCCAGTCTGTGTCTGTGTTCCAGTCTGTGTCTGTGTTCCAGTCTGTGTCTGTGTTCCAGTCTGTGTCCTTGTTCCAGTCTGTGTCCTTGTTCCAGTCTGTGTCTGTGTTCCAGTCTGTGTCTGTGTTCCAGTCTGTGTCTGTGTTCCAGTCTGCGTCCTTGTTCCAGTCTGTGTCTGTGTTCTAGTCTGTGTCTGTGTTCCAGTCTGTGTCTGTGTTCCAGTCTGTGTCCTTGTTCCAGTCTGTGTCTGTGTTCCAGTCTGTGTCCTTGTTCCAGTCTGTGTCTGTGTTCCAGTCTGTGTCTGTGTTCCAGTCTGTGTCCTTGTTCCAGTCTGTGTCCTTGTTCCAGTCTGTGTCTGTGTTCCAGTCTGTGTCCTTGTTCCAGTCTGTGTCTGTGTTCCAGTCTGTGCCTGTGTTCCAGTCTGTGTCTGTGTTCCAGTCTGTGTCTGTGTTCCAGTCTGTGTCCTTGTTCCAGTCTGTGTCCTTGTTCCAGTCTGTGTCTGTGTTCCAGTCTGTGTCTGTGTTCCAGTCTGTGTCCTTATTCCAGTCTGTGTCTGTGTTCCAGTCTGTGTCTGTGTTCCAGTCTGTGTCTGTGTTCCAGTCTGTGTCTGTGTTCCAGTCTGTATTCCTTGTTCCAGTCTGTGTCCTTGTTCCAGTCTGTGTCCTTGTTCCAGTCTGTGTCCTTGTTCCAGTCTGTGTCTGTGTTCCAGTCTGTGTCCTTGTTCCAGTCTGTGTCCTTGTTCCAGTCTGTGTCTGTGTTCCAGTCTGTGTCTGTGTTCCAGTCTGTCTGTGTTCCAGTCTGTGTCCGTGTTCCAGTCTATGTCTGTGTTCCAGTCTATGTTATTGTTCCAGTCTGTGTCTGTGTTCCAGTCTGTGTCTGTGTTCCAGTCTGTGTCCTTGTTCCAGTCTGTGTCTGTGTTCCAGTCTGTGTCTGTGTTCCAGTCTGTGTCTGTGTTCCAGTCTGTGTCCTTGTTCCAGTCTGTGTCTGTGTTCCAGTCTGTGTCTGTTTCCCGTCTGTGTCTGTGTTCCAGTCTGTGTCCTTGTTCCAGTCTGTGTCTGTGTTCCAGTCTATGTCTGTGTTCCAGTCTGTGTCATTGTTCCAGTCTGTGTCTGTGTTCCAGTCTGTGTCCTTATTCCAGTCTGTGTCTGTGTTCCAGTCTGTGTCTGTGTTCCAGTCTGTGTCCTTGTTCCAGTCTGTGTCTGTGTTCCAGTCTGTGTCTGTTTCCCGTCTGTGTCTGTGTTCCAGTCTGTCTGTGTTCCAGTCTGTGTCCGTGTTCCAGTCTGTGTCCGTGTTCCAGTCTGTGTCTGTGTTCCAGTCTGTGTCTGTGTTCCAGTCTGTATCCTTGATCCAGTCTGTGTCCTTGTTCATATCTGTGTCTGTGTTCCAGTCTGTGTCTGTGTTCCAGTCTGTGTCCTTGTTCCAGTCTGTGTCTGTGTTCCAGTCTGTGTTCCAGTCTGTCTGTGTTCCAGTCTGTGTCCGTGTTCTAGTCTGTGTCTGTATTCCAGTCTGTGTCCTTGTTCCAGTCTGTGTCTGTGTTCCAGTCGGTGTCTGTGTTCCAGTCTGTCTGTGTTCCAGTCTGTGTCCGTGTTCCAGTCTATGTCTGTGTTCCAGTCTGTGTCATTGTTCCAGTCTGTGTCTGTGTTCCAGTCTGTGTCTGTGTTCCAGTCTGTGTCCTTGTTTCAGTCTGTGTCTGTGTTCCAGTCTGTGTCCTTGTTCCAGTCTGTGTCCTTGTTCCAGTCTGTGTCCTTGTTCCAGTCTGTGTCTGTGTTCCAGCCTGTGTCTGTGTTCCAGTCTGTGTCTGTGTTCCAGTCTGTGTCCTTGTTCCAGTCTGTGTCCTTGTTCCGGTCTGTGTCTGTGTTCCAGTCTGTGTCTGTGTTCCAGTCTGTGTCCTTGTTCCAGTCTGTGTCCTTGTTCCAGTCTGTGTCAGTGTTCCAGTCTGTGTCAGTGTTCCAGTCTGTGTCTGTTTTCCAGTCTGTGTCCTTGTTCCAGTCTGTGTCTGTGTTCCAGTCTGTGTCCTTGTTCCAGTCTGTGTCCTTGTTCCAGTCTGTGTCCGTGTTCCAGTCTGTGTCTGTGTTCCAGTCTGTGTCTGTGTTCCAGTCTGTGTCCTTGTTCCAGTCTGTGTCCTTGTTCCAGTCTGTGTCTGTGTTCCAGTCTGTGTCCTTGTTTCAGTCTGTGTCCGTGTTCCAGTCTGTGTCTGTGTTCCAGTCTGTGTCTGTGTTCCAGTCTGTGTCCGTGTTCGAGTCTGTGTCTGTGTTCCAGTCTGTGTCTGTGTTCCAGTCTGTGTCCTTGTTCGAGTCTGTGTCTGTGTTCCAGTCTGTGTCTGTGTTCCAGTCTGTGTCTGTGTTCCAGTCTGTGTCCTTGTTCCAGTCTGTGTCCTTGTTCCAGTCTGTGTCTGTGTTCCAGTCTGTGTCCTTGTTCCAGTCTGTGTCTGTGTTCCAGTCTGTGTCCTTGTTCCAGTCTGTGTCCTTGTTCCAGTCTGTGTCTGTGTTCCAGTCTGTGTCTGTGTTCCAGTCTGTGTCCTTATTCCAGTCTGTGTCTGTGTTCCAGTCTGTGTCTGTGTTCCAGTCTGTGTCTGTGTTCCAGTCTGTGTCCTTGTTCCAGTCTGTGTCCTTGTTCCAGTCTGTGTCTGTGTTCCAGTCTGTGTCCTTGTTCCAGTCTGTGTCTGTGTTCCAGTCTGTGCCTGTGTTCCAGTCTGTGTCTGTGTTCCAGTCTGTGTCTGTGTTCCAGTCTGTGTCCTTATTCCAGTCTATGTCTGTGTTCCAGTCTGTGTCCTTGTTCCAGTCTGTGTCCTTGTTCCAGTCTGTGTCTGTGTTCCAGTCTGTGTCTGTGTTCCAGTCTCTGTCCTTGTTCCAGTCTGTGTCTGTGTTCCAGTCTGTGTCTGTGTTCCAGTCTGTGTCTGTGTTCCAGTCTGTGTCCTTATTCCAGTCTGTGTCTGTGTTCCAGTCTGTGTCTGTGTTCCAGTCTGTGTCCTTGTTCCAGTCTGTGTCTGTGTTCCAGTCTGTGTCCTTGTTCCAGTCTGTGTCTGTGCTCCAGTCTGTGCCTGTGTTCCAGTCTGTGTCTGTGTTCCAGTCTGTGTCTGTGTTCCAGTCTGTGTCTGTGTTCCAGTCTGTGTCTGTGTTCCAGTCTGTGTCTGTGTTCCAGTCTGTGTCCTTGTTCCAGTCTGTGTCCTTTTTCCAGTCTGTGTCTGTGTTCCAGTCTGTGTCTGTGTTCCAGTCTGTGTCTGTGTTCCAGTCTGCGTCCTTGTTCCAGTCTGTGTCTGTGTTCTAGTCTGTGTCTGTGTTCCAGTCTGTGTCTGTGTTCCAGTCTGTGTCCTTGTTCCAGTCTGTGTCTGTGTTCCAGTCTGTGTCCTTGTTCCAGTCTGTGTCTGTGTTCCAGTCTGTTTCTGTGTTCCAGTCTGTGTCCTTGTTCCAGTCTGTGTCCTTGTTCCAGTCTGTGTCTGTGTTCCAGTCTGTGTCCTTGTTCCAGTCTGTGTCTGTGTTCCAGTCTGTGCCTGTGTTCCAGTCTGTGTCTGTGTTCCAGTCTGTGTCTGTGTTCCAGTGTGTGTCCTTGTTCCAGTCTGTGTCCTTGTTCCAGTCTGTGTCTGTGTTCCAGTCTGTGTCTGTGTTCCAGTCTGTGTCCTTATTCCAGTCTGTGTCTGTGTTCCAGTCTGTGTCTGTGTTCCAGTCTGTGTCTGTGTTCCAGTCTGTATTCCTTGTTCCAGTCTGTGTCCTTGTTCCAGTCTGTGTCTGTGTTCCAGTCTGTGTCCTTGTTCCAGTCTGTGTCTGTGTTCCAGTCTGTGCCTGTGTTCCAGTCTGTGTCTGTGTTCCAGTCTGTGTCTGTATTCCAGTCTGTGTCCTTATTCCAGTCTATGTCTGTGTTCCAGTCTGTGTCCTTGTTCCAGTCTGTGTCCTTGTTCCGGTCTGTGTCCTTGTTCCAGTCTGTGTCTGTGTTCCAGTCTGTGTCTGTGTTCCAGTCTGTGTCTGTGTTCCAGTCTGTGTCCTTGTTCCAGTCTGTGTCCTTGTTCCGGTCTGTGTCTGTGTTCCAGTCTGTGTCTGTGTTCCAGTCTGTGTCTGTGTTCCAGTCTGTGTCCTTATTCCAGTCTGTGTCTGTGTTCCAGTCTGTGTCTGTGTTCCAGTCTGTGTCTGTGTTCCAGTCTGTGTCCTAGTTCCAGTCTGTGTCCTTGTTCAAGTCTGTGTCTGTGTTCCAGTCTGTATCCTTGATCCAGTCTGTGTCCTTGTTCCAGTCTGTGTCTGTGTTCCAGTATGTGTCTGTGTTCCAGTCTCTGTCCTTGTTCCAGTCTGTGTCTGTGTTCCAGTCTGTGTTCCAGTCTGTCTGTGTTCCAGTCTGTGTCCGTGTTCTAGTCTGTGTCTGTATTCCAGTCTGTGTCCTTGTTCCAGTCTGTGTCTGTGTTCCAGTCGGTGTCTGTGTTCCAGTCTGTCTGTGTTCCAGTCTGTGTCCGTGTTCCAGTCTATGTCTGTGTTCCAGTCTGTGTCATTGTTCCAGTCTGTGTCTGTGTTCCAGTCTGTGTCTGTGTTCCAGTCTGTGTCCTTGTTTCAGTCTGTGTCTGTGTTCCAGTCTGTGTCCTTGTTCCAGTCTGTGTCCTTGTTCCAGTCTGTGTCCTTGTTCCAGTCTGTGTCTGTGTTCCAGTCTGTGTCTGTGTTCCAGTCTGTGTCTGTGTTCCAGTCTGTGTCCTTGTTCCAGTCTGTGTCCTTGTTCCGGTCTGTGTCTGTGTTCCAGTCTGTGTCTGTGTTCCAGTCTGTGTCCTTGTTCCAGTCTGTGTCCTTGTTCCAGTCTGTGTCCTTGTTCCAGTCTGTGTCCTTGTTCCAGTCTGTGTCCTTGTTCCAGTCTGTGTCTGTGTTCCAGTCTGTGTCTGTGTTCCAGTCTGTGTCTGTGTTCCAGTCTGTGTCCTTGTTCCAGTCTGTGTCCTTGTTCCAGTCTGTGTCTGTGTTCCAGTCTGTGTCCTTGTTTCAGTCTGTGTCCGTGTTCCAGTCTGTGTCTGTGTTCCAGTCTGTGTCTGTGTTCCAGTCTGTGTCCTTGTTCGAGTCTGTGTCTGTGTTCCAGTCTGTGTCTGTGTTCCAGTCTGTGTCCTTGTTCGAGTCTGTGTCTGTGTTCCAGTCTGTGTCTGTGTTCCAGTCTGTGTCTGTGTTCCAGTCTGTGTCCTTGTTCCAGTCTGTGTCCTTGTTCCAGTCTGTGTCTGTGTTCCAGTCTGTGTCCTTGTTCCAGTCTGTGTCTGTGTTCCAGTCTGTGTCCTTGTTCCAGTCTGTGTCCTTGTTCCAGTCTGTGTCTGTGTTCCAGTCTGTGTCTGTGTTCCAGTCTGTGTCCTTATTCCAGTCTGTGTCTGTGTTCCAGTCTGTGTCTGTGTTCCAGTCTGTGTCTGTGTTCCAGTCTGTGTCCTTGTTCCAGTCTGTGTCCTTGTTCCAGTCTGTGTCTGTGTTCCAGTCTGTGTCCTTGTTCCAGTCTGTGTCTGTGTTCCAGTCTGTGCCTGTGTTCCAGTCTGTGTCTGTGTTCCAGTCTGTGTCTGTGTTCCAGTCTGTGTCCTTATTCCAGTCTATGTCTGTGTTCCAGTCTGTGTCCTTGTTCCAGTCTGTGTCCTTGTTCCAGTCTGTGTCTGTGTTCCAGTCTGTGTCTGTGTTCCAGTCTCTGTCCTTGTTCCAGTCTGTGTCTGTGTTCCAGTCTGTGTCTGTGTTCCAGTCTGTGTCTGTGTTCCAGTCTGTGTCCTTATTCCAGTCTGTGTCTGTGTTCCAGTCTGTGTCTGTGTTCCAGTCTGTGTCCTTGTTCCAGTCTGTGTCTGTGTTCCAGTCTGTGTCCTTGTTCCAGTCTGTGTCTGTGCTCCAGTCTGTGCCTGTGTTCCAGTCTGTGTCTGTGTTCCAGTCTGTGTCTGTGTTCCAGTCTGTGTCTGTGTTCCAGTCTGTGTCTGTGTTCCAGTCTGTGTCTGTGTTCCAGTCTGTGTCCTTGTTCCAGTCTGTGTCCTTTTTCCAGTCTGTGTCTGTGTTCCAGTCTGTGTCTGTGTTCCAGTCTGTGTCTGTGTTCCAATCTGCGTCCTTGTTCCAGTCTGTGTCTGTGTTCTAGTCTGTGTCTGTGTTCCAGTCTGTGTCTGTGTTCCAGTCTGTGTCCTTGTTCCAGTCTGTGTCTGTGTTCCAGTCTGTGTCCTTGTTCCAGTCTGTGTCTGTGTTCCAGTCTGTTTCTGTGTTCCAGTCTGTGTCCTTGTTCCAGTCTGTGTCCTTGTTCCAGTCTGTGTCTGTGTTCCAGTCTGTGTCCTTGTTCCAGTCTGTGTCTGTGTTCCAGTCTGTGCCTGTGTTCCAGTCTGTGTCTGTGTTCCAGTCTGTGTCTGTGTTCCAGTCTGTGTCCTTGTTCCAGTCTGTGTCCTTGTTCCAGTCTGTGTCTGTGTTCCAGTCTGTGTCTGTGTTCCAGTCTGTGTCCTTATTCCAGTCTGTGTCTGTGTTCCAGTCTGTGTCTGTGTTCCAGTCTGTGTCTGTGTTCCAGTCTGTATTCCTTGTTCCAGTCTGTGTCCTTGTTCCAGTCTGTGTCTGTGTTCCAGTCTGTGTCCTTGTTCCAGTCTGTGTCTGTGTTCCAGTCTGTGCCTGTGTTCCAGTCTGTGTCTGTGTTCCAGTCTGTGTCTGTATTCCAGTCTGTGTCCTTATTCCAGTCTATGTCTGTGTTCCAGTCTGTGTCCTTGTTCCAGTCTGTGTCCTTGTTCCGGTCTGTGTCCTTGTTCCAGTCTGTGTCTGTGTTCCAGTCTGTGTCTGTGTTCCAGTCTGTGTCTGTGTTCCAGTCTGTGTCCTTGTTCCAGTCTGTGTCCTTGTTCCGGTCTGTGTCTGTGTTCCAGTCTGTGTCTGTGTTCCAGTCTGTGTCTGTGTTCCAGTCTGTGTCCTTATTCCAGTCTGTGTCTGTGTTCCAGTCTGTGTCTGTGTTCCAGTCTGTGTCTGTGTTCCAGTCTGTGTCCTAGTTCCAGTCTGTGTCCTTGTTCAAGTCTGTGTCTGTGTTCCAGTCTGTATCCTTGATCCAGTCTGTGTCCTTGTTCCAGTCTGTGTCTGTGTTCCAGTCTGTGTCTGTGTTCCAGTCTGTGTCCTTGTTCCAGTCTGTGTCTGTGTTCCAGTCTGTGTTCCAGTCTGTCTGTGTTCCAGTCTGTGTCCGTGTTCTAGTCTGTGTCCGTGTTCCAGTCTATGTCCTTGTTCCAGTCTGTGTCTGTGTTCCAGTCTGTGTCCTTGTTCCAGTCTGTGTCCTTGTTCCAGTCTGTGTCCGTGTTCCAGTCTGTGTCTGTGTTCCAGTCTGTGTCTGTGTTCCAGTCTGTGTCCTTGTTCCAGTCTGTGTCCTTGTTCCAGTCTGTGTCTGTGTTCCAGTCTGTGTCCTTGTTTCAGTCTGTGTCCGTGTTCCAGTCTGTGTCTGTGTTCCAGTCTGTGTCTGTGTTCCAGTCTGTGTCCTTGTTCGAGTCTGTGTCCTTGTTCCAGTCTGTGTCTGTGTTCCAGTCTGTGTCTGTGTTCCAGTCTGTGTCCTTGTTCCAGTCTGTGTCTGTGTTCCAGTCTGTGTCTGTGTTCCAGTCTGTGTCCTTGTTCCAGTCTGTGCCTGTGTTCCAGTCTGTGTCTGTGTTCCAGTCTGTGTCTGTGTTCCAGTCTGTGTCCTTGTTCCAGTCTGTGTCTGTGTTCCAGTCTGTGTCTGTGTTCCAGTCTGTGTCCTTATTCCAGTCTGTATCTGTGTTCCAGTCTGTGTCTGTGTTCCAGTCTGTGTCTGTGTTCCAGTCTGTGTCCTTGTTCCAGTCTGTGTCCTTGTTCCAGTCTGTGTCTGTGTTCCAGTCTGTGTCCTTGTTCCAGTCTGTGTCTGTGTTCCAGTCTGTGCCTGTGTTCCAGTCTGTGTCTGTGTTCCAGTCTGTGTCTGTGTTCCAGTCTGTGTCCTTATTCCAGTCTATGTCTGTGTTCCAGTCTGTGTCCTTGTTCCAGTCTGTGTCCTTGTTCCAGTCTGTGTCTGTGTTCCAGTCTGTGTCTGTGTTCCAGTCTGTGTCCTTGTTCCAGTCTGTGTCTGTGTTCCAGTCTGTGTCTGTGTTCCAGTCTGTGTCTGTGTTCCAGTCTGTGTCCTTATTCCAGTCTGTGTCTGTGTTCCAGTCTGTGTCTGTGTTCCAGTCTGTGTCCTTGTTCCAGTCTGTGTCCTTGTTCCAGTCTGTGTCTGTGTCCAGTCTGTGTCCTTGTTCCAGTCTGTGTCTGTGCTCCAGTCTGTGCCTGTGTTCCAGTCTGTGTCTGTGTTTCAGTCTGTGTCTGTGTTCCAGTCTGTGTCTGTGTTCCAGTCTGTGTCTGTGTTCCAGTCTGTGTCTGTGTTCCAGTCTGTGTCCTTGTTCCAGTCTGTGTCCTTGTTCCAGTCTGTGTCTGTGTTCCAGTCTGTGTCTGTGTTCCAGTCTGTGTCTGTGTTCCAGTCTGCGTCCTTGTTCCAGTCTGTGTCTGTGTTCTAGTCTGTGTCTGTGTTCCAGTCTGTGTCTGTGTTCCAGTCTGTGTCCTTGTTCCAGTCTGTGTCTGTGTTCCAGTCTGTGTCCTTGTTCCAGTCTGTGTCCGTGTTCCCGTCTGTGTCTGTGTTCCAGTCTGTGTCTTTGTTCCAGTCTGTGTCTGTGTTCCAGTCTGTGTCTGTGTTCCAGTCTGTGTCCTTGTTCGAGTCTGTGTCATTGTTCCAGTCTGTGTCTGTGTTCCAGTCTGTGTCTGTGTTCCAGTCTGTGTCCTTGTTCCAGTCTGTGTCCTTGTTCCAGTCTGTGTCTGTGTTCCAGTCTGTGTCCTTGTTCCAGTCTGTGCCTGTGTTCCAGTCTGTGTCTGTGTTCCAGTCTGTGTCTGTGTTCCAGTCTGTGTCCTTGTTCCAGTCTGTGTCCTTGTTCCAGTCTGTGTCTGTGTTCCAGTCTGTGTCTGTGTTCCAGTCTGTGTTCTTATTCCAGTCTGTATCTGTGTTCCAGTCTGTGTCTGTGTTCCAGTCTGTGTCTGTGTTCCAGTCTGTGTCCTTGTTCCAGTCTGTGTCCTTGTTCCAGTCTGTGTCTGTGTTCCAGTCTGTGTCCTTGTTCCAGTCTGTGTCTGTGTTCCAGTCTGTGCCTGTGTTCCAGTCTGTGTCTGTGTTCCAGTCTGTGTCTGTGTTCCAGTCTGTGTCCTTATTCCAGTCTATGTCTGTGTTCCAGTCTGTGTTCTTGTTCCAGTCTGTGTCCTTGTTCCAGTCTGTGTCTGTGTTCCAGTCTGTGTCTGTGTTCCAGTCTGTGTCCTTGTTCCAGTCTGTGTCTGTGTTCCAGTCTGTGTCTGTGTTCCAGTCTGTGTCTGTGTTCCAGTCTGTGTCCTTATTCCAGTCTGTGTCTGTGTTCCAGTCTGTGTCTGTGTTCCAGTCTGTGTCCTTGTTCCAGTCTGTGTCCTTGTTCCAGTCTGTGTCTGTGTTCCAGTCTGTGTCCTTGTTCCAGTCTGTGTCTGTGCTCCAGTCTGTGCCTGTGTTCCAGTCTGTGTCTGTGTTCCAGTCTGTGTCTGTGTTCCAGTCTGTGTCTGTGTTCCAGTCTGTGTCTGTGTTCCAGTCTGTGTCCTTGTTCCAGTCTGTGTCCTTGTTCCAGTCTGTGTCTGTGTTCCAGTCTGTGTCTGTGTTCCAGTCTGTGTCTGTGTTCCAGTCTGCGTCCTTGTTCCAGTCTGTGTCTGTGTTCTAGTCTGTGTCTGTGTTCCAGTCTGTGTCTGTGTTCCAGTCTGTGTCCTTGTTCCAGTCTGTGTCTGTGTTCCAGTCTGTGTCCTTGTTCCAGTCTGTGTCTGTGTTCCAGTCTGTGTCTGTGTTCCAGTCTGTGTCCTTGTTCCAGTCTGTGTCCTTGTTCCAGTCTGTGTCTGTGTTCCAGTCTGTGTCCTTGTTCCAGTCTGTGTCTGTGTTCCAGTCTGTGCCTGTGTTCCAGTCTGTGTCTGTGTTCCAGTCTGTGTCCTTGTTCCAGTCTGTGTCCTTGTTCCAGTCTGTGTCTGTGTTCCAGTCTGTGTCTGTGTTCCAGTCTGTGTCCTTATTCCAGTCTGTGTCTGTGTTCCAGTCTGTGTCTGTGTTCCAGTCTGTGTCTGTGTTCCAGTCTGTATTCCTTGTTCCAGTCTGTGTCCTTGTTCCAGTCTGTGTCTGTGTTCCAGTCTGTGTCCTTGTTCCAGTCTGTGTCTGTGTTCCAGTCTGTGCCTGTGTTCCAGTCTGTGTTCCAGTCTGTGTCTGTGTTCCAGTCTGTGTCCTTATTCCAGTCTATGTCTGTGTTCCAGTCTGTGTCCTTGTTCCAGTCTGTGTCCTTGTTCCAGTCTGTGTCTGTGTTCCAGTCTGTGTCTGTGTTCCAGTCTGTGTCCTTGTTCCAGTCTGTGTCTGTGTTCCAGTCTGTGTCTGTGTTCCAGTCTGTGTCTGTGTTCCAGTCTGTGTCCTTGTTCCAGTCTGTGTCTGTGTTCCAGTCTGTGTCTGTGTTCCAGTCTGTGTCCTTATTCCAGTCTGTGTCTGTGTTCCAGTCTGTGTCTGTGTTCCAGTCTGTGTCCTTGTTCCAGTCTGTGTCTGTGCTCCAGTCTGTGCCTGTGTTCCAGTCTGTGTCTGTGTTCCAGTCTGTGTCTGTGTTCCAGTCTGTGTCTGTGTTCCAGTCTGTGTCTGTGTTCCAGTCTGTGTCTGTGTTCCAGTCTGTGTCCTTGTTCCAGTCTGTGTCCTTTTTCCAGTCTGTGTCTGTGTTCCAGTCTGTGTCTGTGTTCCAGTCTGTGTCTGTGTTCCAGTCTGCGTCCTTGTTCCAGTCTGTGTCTGTGTTCTAGTCTGTGTCTGTGTTCCAGTCTGTGTCTGTGTTCCAGTCTGTGTCCTTGTTCCAGTCTGTGTCTGTGTTCCAGTCTGTGTCCTTGTTCCAGTCTGTGTCTGTGTTCCAGTCTGTTTCTGTGTTCCAGTCTGTGTCCTTGTTCCAGTCTGTGTCCTTGTTCCAGTCTGTGTCTGTGTTCCAGTCTGTGTCCTTGTTCCAGTCTGTGTCTGTGTTCCAGTCTGTGCCTGTGTTCCAGTCTGTGTCTGTGTTCCAGTCTGTGTCTGTGTTCCAGTCTGTGTCCTTGTTCCAGTCTGTGTCCTTGTTCCAGTCTGTGTCTGTGTTCCAGTCTGTGTCTGTGTTCCAGTCTGTGTCCTTATTCCAGTCTGTGTCTGTGTTCCAGTCTGTGTCTGTGTTCCAGTCTGTGTCTGTGTTCCAGTCTGTGTCTGTGTTCCAGTCTGTGTCCCTTGTTCCAGTCTGTGTCCTTGTTCCAGTCTGTGTCTGTGTTCCAGTCTGTGTCCTTGTTCCAGTCTGTGTCTGTGTTCCAGTCTGTGCCTGTGTTCCAGTCTGTGTTCCAGTCTGTGTCTGTGTTCCAGTCTGTGTCCTTATTCCAGTCTATGTCTGTGTTCCAGTCTGTGTCCTTGTTCCAGTCTGTGTCCTTGTTCCGGTCTGTGTCTGTGTTCCAGTCTGTGTCTGTGTTCCAGTCTGTGTCCTTGTTCCAGTCTGTGTCTGTGTTCCAGTCTGTGTCTGTGTTCCAGTCTGTGTCCTTGTTCCAGTCTGTGTCTGTGTTCCAGTCTGTGTCTGTGTTCCAGTCTGTGTCCTTATTCCAGTCTGTGTCTGTGTTCCAGTCTGTGTCTGTGTTCCAGTCTGTGTCTGTGTTCCAGTCTGTGTCCTAGTTCCAGTCTGTGTCCTTGTTCAAGTCTGTGTCTGTGTTCCAGTCTGTATCCTTGATCCAGTCTGTGTCCTTGTTCCAGTCTGTGTCTGTGTTCCAGTCTGTGTCTGTGTTCCAGTCTGTGTCCTTGTTCCAGTCTGTGTCTGTGTTCCAGTCTGTGTTCCAGTCTGTCTGTGTTCCAGTCTGTGTCCGTGTTCTAGTCTGTGTCTGTGTTCCAGTCTGTGTCCTTGTTCCAGTCTGTGTCTGTGTTCCAGTCGGTGTCTGTGTTCCAGTCTGTCTGTGTTCCAGTCTGTGTCCGTGTTCCAGTCTATGTCTTTGTTCCAGTCTGTGTCATTGTTCCAGTCTGTGTCTGTGTTCCAGTCTGTGTCTGTGTTCCAGTCTGTGTCCTTGTTTCAGTCTGTGTCTGTGTTCCAGTCTGTGTCCTTGTTCCAGTCTGTGTCCTTGTTCCAGTCTGTGTCCTTGTTCCAGTCTGTGTCTGTGTTCCAGTCTGTGTCTGTGTTCCAGTCTGTGTCTCTGTTCCAGTCTGTGTCCTTGTTCCAGTCTGTGTCCTTGTTCCGGTCTGTGTCTGTGTTCCAGTCTGTGTCTGTGTTCCAGTCTGTGTCCTTATTCCAGTCTGTGTCCTTGTTCCAGTCTGTGTCCTTGTTCCAGTCTGTGTCAGTGTTCCAGTCTGTGTCAGTGTTCCAGTCTGTGTCTGTGTTCCAGTCTGTGTCCTTGTTCCAGTCTGTGTCTGTGTTCCAGTCTGTGTCTGTGTTCCAGTCTGTGTCCTTGTTCCAGTCTGTGTCTGTGTTCCAGTCTGTGTCCTTGTTCCAGTCTGTGTCCTTGTTCCAGTCTGTGTCCGTGTTCCAGTCTGTGTCTGTGTTCCAGTCTGTGTCTGTGTTCCAGTCTGTGTCCTTGTTCCAGTCTGTGTCCTTGTTCCAGTCTGTGTCTGTGTTCCAGTCTGTGTCCTTGTTTCAGTCTGTGTCCGTGTTCCAGTCTGTGTCTGTGTTCCAGTCTGTGTCTGTGTTCCAGTCTGTGTCCTTGTTCGAGTCTGTGTCCTTGTTCCAGTCTGTGTCTGTGTTCCAGTCTGTGTCTGTGTTCCAGTCTGTGTCCTTGTTCCAGTCTGTGTCCTTGTTCCAGTCTGTGTCTGTGTTCCAGTCTGTGTCCTTGTTCCAGTCTGTGCCTGTGTTCCAGTCTGTGTCTGTGTTCCAGTCTGTGTCTGTGTTCCAGTCTGTGTCTGTGTTCCAGTCTGTGTCTGTGTTCCAGTCTGTGTCCTTATTCCAGTCTGTATCTGTGTTCCAGTCTGTGTCTGTGTTCCAGTCTGTGTCTGTTTTCCAGTCTGTGTCCTTGTTCCAGTCTGTGTCCTTGTTCCAGTCTGTGTCTGTGTTCCAGTCTGTGTCCTTGTTCCAGTCTGTGTCTGTGTTCCAGTCTGTGCCTGTGTTCCAGTCTGTGTCTGTGTTCCAGTCTGTGTCTGTGTTCCAGTCTGTGTCCTTATTCCAGTCTATGTCTGTGTTCCAGTCTGTGTCCTTGTTCCAGTCTGTGTCCTTGTTCCAGTCTGTGTCTGTGTTCCAGTCTGTGTCTGTGTTCCAGTCTGTGTCCTTGTTCCAGTCTGTGTCTGTGTTCCAGTCTGTGTCTGTGTTCCAGTCTGTGTCTGTGTTCCAGTCTGTGTCCTTATTCCAGTCTGTGTCTGTGTTCCAGTCTGTGTCTGTGTTCCAGTCTGTGTCTGTGTTCCAGTCTGTGTCCTTGTTCCAGTCTGTGTCCTTGTTCCAGTCTGTGTCTGTGTTCCAGTCTGTGTCTGTGTTCCAGTCTGTGTCTGTGTTCCAGTCTGCGTCCTTTTTCCAGTCTGTGTCTGTGTTCTAGTCTGTGTCTGTGTTCCAGTCTGTGTCTGTGTTCCAGTCTGTGTCCTTGTTCCAGTCTGTGTCTGTGTTCCAGTCTGTGTCCTTGTTCCAGTCTGTGTCTGTGTTCCAGTCTGTGTCTGTGTTCCAGTCTGTGTCCTTGTTCCAGTCTGTGTCCTTGTTCCAGTCTGTGTCCTTGTTCCAGTCTGTGTCTGTGTTCCAGTCTGTGCCTGTGTTCCAGTCTGTGTCTGTGTTCCAGTCTGTGTCTTTGTTCCAGTCTGTGTCCTTGTTCCAGTCTGTGTCCTTGTTCCAGTCTGTGTCTGTGTTCCAGTCTGTGTCTGTGTTCCAGTCTGTGTCCTTATTCCAGTCTGTGTCTGTGTTCCAGTCTGTGTCTGTGTTCCAGTCTGTGTCTGTGTTCCAGTCTGTATTCCTTGTTCCAGTCTGTGTCCTTGTTCCAGTCTGTGTCTGTGTTCCAGTCTGTGTCCTTGTTCCAGTCTGTGTCTGTGTTCCAGTCTGTGCCTGTGTTGCAGTATGTGTTCCAGTCTGTGTCTGTGTTCCAGTCTGTGTCCTTATTCCAGTCTATGTCTGTGTTCCAGTCTGTGTCCTTGTTCCAGTCTGTGTCCTTGTTCCAGTCTGTGTCTGTGTTCCAGTCTGTGTCTGTGTTCCAGTCTGTGTCCTTGTTCCAGTCTGTGTCTGTGTTCCAGTCTGTGCCTGTTTTCCAGTCTGTGTCTGTGTTCCAGTCTGTGTCTGTGTTCCAGTCTGTGTCTGTGTTCCAGTCTGTGCCTGTGTTCCAGTATGTGTTCCAGTCTGTGTCTGTGTTCCAGTCTGTGTCCTTATTCCAGTCTATGTCTGTGTTCCAGTCTGTGTCCTTGTTCCAGTCTGTGTCCTTGTTCCAGTCTGTGTCTGTGTTCCAGTCTGTGTCTGTGTTCCAGTCTGTGTCCTTGTTCCAGTCTGTGTCTGTGTTCCAGTCTGTGTCTGTGTTCCAGTCTGTGTCTGTGTTCCAGTCTGTGTCCTTGTTCCAGTCTGTGTCTGTGTTCCAGTCTGTGTCTGTGTTCCAGTCTGTGTCCTTATTCCAGTCTGTGTCTGTGTTCCAGTCTGTGTCTGTGTTCCAGTCTGTGTCTGTGTTCCAGTCTGTGTCCTTGTTCCAGTCTGTGTCCTTGTTCAAGTCTGTGTCTGTGTTCCAGTCTGTGTCCTTGTTCCAGTCTGTGTCTGTGTTCCAGTCTGTGCCTGTGTTCCAGTCTGTGTCCTTATTCCAGTCTATGTCTGTGTTCCAGTCTGTGTCCTTGTTCCAGTCTGTGTCTGTGTTCCAGTCTGTGTCTGTGTTCCAGTCTGTGTCTGTGTTCCAGTCTGTGTCCTTGTTCCAGTCTGTGTCTGTGTTCCAGTCTGTGTCTGTGTTCCAGTCTGTGTCTGTGTTCCAGTCTGTGTCCTTGTTCCAGTCTGTGTCCTTGTTCCAGTCTGTGTCTGTGTTCCAGTCTGTGTCTGTGTTCCAGTCTGTGTCCTTATTCCAGTCTATGTCTGTGTTCCAGTCTGTGTCCTTGTTCCAGTCTGTGTCTGTGTTCCAGTCTGTGTCTGTGTTCCAGTCTGTGTCTGTGTTCCAGTCTGTGTCCTTGTTCCAGTCTGTGTCTGTGTTCCAGTCTGTGTCTGTGTTCCAGTCTGTGTCTGTGTTCCAGTCTGTGTCCTTATTCCAGTCTGTGTCTGTGTTCCAGTCTGTGTCTGTGTTCCAGTCTGTGTCCTTGTTCCAGTCTGTGTCCTTGTTCCAGTCTGTGTCTGTGTTCCAGTCTGTGTCCTTGTTCCAGTCTGTGTCTGTGCTCCAGTCTGTGCCTGTGTTCCAGTCTGTGTCTGTTTTCCAGTCTGTGTCTGTGTTCCAGTCTGTGTCTGTGTTCCAGTCTGTGTCTGTGTTCCAGTCTGTGTCTGTGTTCCAGTCTGTGTCCTTGTTCCAGTCTGTGTCCTTGTTCCAGTCTGTGTCTGTGTTCCAGTCTGTGTCTGTGTTCCAGTCTGTGTCCTTGTTCCAGTCTGTGTCTGTGTTCTAGTCTGTGTCTGTGTTCCAGTCTGTGTCTGTGTTCCAGTCTGTGTCCTTGTTCCAGTCTGTGTCTGTGTTCCAGTCTGTGTCCTTGTTCCAGTCTGTGTCCTTGTTCCAGTCTGTGTCCTTGTTCCAGTCTGTGTCCTTGTTCCAGTCTGTGTCCTTGTTCCAGTCTGTGTCTGTGTTCCATTCTGTGTCTGTGTTCCAGTCTGTGTCTGTGTTCCAGTCTGTGTCCTTGTTCGAGTCTGTGTCTGTGTTCCAGTCTGTGTCCTTGTTCCAGTCTGTGTCCTTGTTCCAGTCTGTGTCTGTGTTCCAGTCTGTGTCCTTGTTCCAGTCTGTGTCTGTGCTCCAGTCTGTGCCTGTGTTCCAGTCTGTGTCTGTGTTCCAGTCTGTGTCTGTGTTCCAGTCTGTGTCTGTGTTCCAGTCTGTGTCCTTGTTCCAGTCTGTGTCCTTGTTCCAGTCTGTGTCTGTGTTCCAGTCTGTGTCTGTGTTCCAGTCTGTGTCTGTGTTCCAGTCTGCGTCCTTGTTCCAGTCTGTGTCTGTGTTCTAGTCTGTGTCTGTGTTCCAGTCTGTGTCTGTGTTCCAGTCTGTGTCCTTGTTCCAGTCTGTGTCTGTGTTCCAGTCTGTGTCCTTGTTCCAGTCTGTGTCTGTGTTCCAGTCTGTGTCTGTGTTCCAGTCTGTGTCCTTGTTCCAGTCTGTGTCCTTGTTCCAGTCTGTGTCTGTGTTCCAGTCTGTGTCCTTGTTCCAGTCTGTGTCTGTGTTCCAGTCTGTGCCTGTGTTCCAGTCTGTGTCTGTGTTCCAGTCTGTGTCTGTGTTCCAGTCTGTGTCCTTGTTCCAGTCTGTGTCCTTGTTCCAGTCTGTGTCTGTGTTCCAGTCTGTGTCTGTGTTCCAGTCTGTGTCCTTATTCCAGTCTGTGTCTGTGTTCCAGTCTGTGTCTGTGTTCCAGTCTGTGTCTGTGTTCCAGTCTGTATTCCTTGTTCCAGTCTGTGTCCTTGTTCCAGTCTGTGTCTGTGTTCCAGTATGTGTCCTTGTTCCAGTCTGTGTCTGTGTTCCAGTCTGTGCCTGTGTTCCAGTCTGTGTTCCAGTCTGTGTCTGTGTTCCAGTCTGTGTCCTTGTTCCAGTCTGTGTCCTTGTTCCAGTCTGTGTCTGTGTTCCAGTCTGTGTCTGTGTTCCAGTCTGTGTCTGTGTTCCAGTCTGTGCCTGTGTTCCAGTCTGTGTCTGTGTTCCAGTCTGTGTCTGTGTTCCAGTCTGTGTCCTTATTCCAGTCTATGTCTGTGTTCCAGTCTGTGTCCTTGTTCCAGTCTGTGTCCTTGTTCCAGTCTGTGTCTGTGTTCCAGTCTGTGTCTGTGTTCCAGTCTGTGTCCTTGTTCCAGTCTGTGTCTGTGTTCCAGTCTGTGTCTGTGTTCCAGTCTGTGTCTGTGTTCCAGTCTGCGTCCTTATTCCAGTCTGTGTCTGTGTTCCAGTCTGTGTCTGTGTTCCAGTCTGTGTCCTTGTTCCAGTCTGTGTCCTTGTTCCAGTCTGTGTCCGTGTTCCAGTCTGTGTCCTTGTTCCAGTCTGTGTCTGTGCTCCAGTCTGTGCCTGTGTTCCAGTCTGTGTCTGTGTTCCAGTCTGTGTCTGTGTTCCAGTCTGTGTCTGTGTTCCAGTCTGTGTCTGTGTTCCAGTCTGTGTCTGTGTTCCAGTCTGTGTCCTTGTTCCAGTCTGTGTCCTTGTTCCAGTCTGTGTCTGTGTTCCAGTCTGTGTCTGTGTTCCAGTCTGTGTCTGTGTTCCAGTCTGCGTCCTTGTTCCAGTCTGTGTCTGTGTTCTAGTCTGTGTCTGTGTTCCAGTCTGTGTCTGTGTTCCAGTCTGTGTCCTTGTTCCAGTCTGTGTCTGTGTTCCAGTCTGTGTCCTTGTTCCAGTCTGTGTCTGTGTTCCAGTCTGTGTCTGTGTTCCAGTCTGTGTCCTTGTTCCAGTCTGTGTCCTTGTTCCAGTCTGTGTCTGTGTTCGAGTCTGTGTCCTTGTTCCAGTCTGTGTCTGTGTTCCAGTCTGTGCCTGTGTTCCAGTCTGTGTCTGTGTTCCAGTCTGTGTCTGTGTTCCAGTCTGTGTCCTTGTTCCAGTCTGTGTCCTTGTTCCAGTCTGTGTCTGTGTTCCAGTCTGTGTCTGTGTTCCAGTCTGTGTCCTTATTCCAGTCTGTGTCTGTGTTCCAGTCTGTGTCTGTGTTCCAGTATGTGTCTGTGTTCCAGTCTGTATTCCGTGTTCCAGTCTGTGTCCTTATTCCAGTCTATGTCTGTTCCAGTCTGTGTCCTTGTTCCAGTCTGTGTCTGTGTTCCAGTCTGTGTCTGTGTTCCAGTCTGTGTCTGTGTTCCAGTCTGTGTCCTTGTTCCAGTCTGTGTCTGTGTTCCAGTCTGTGTCTGTGTTCCAGTCTGTGTCTGTGTTCCAGTCTGTGTCCTTATTCCAGTCTGTGTCTGTGTTCCAGTCTGTGTCTGTGTTCCAGTCTGTGTCCTTGTTCCAGTCTGTGTCCTTGTTCCAGTCTGTGTCTGTGTTCCAGTCTGTGTCCTTGTTCCAGTCTGTGTCTGTGCTCCAGTCTGTGCCTGTGTTCCAGTCTGTGTCTGTTTTCCAGTCTGTGTCTGTGTTCCAGTCTGTGTCTGTGTTCCAGTCTGTGTCTGTGTTCCAGTCTGTGTCTGTGTTCCAGTCTGTGTCCTTGTTCCAGTCTGTGTCCTTGTTCCAGTCTGTGTCTGTGTTCCAGTCTGTGTCTGTGTTCCAGTCTGTGTCCTTGTTCCAGTCTGTGTCTGTGTTCTAGTCTGTGTCTGTGTTCCAGTCTGTGTCTGTGTTCCAGTCTGTGTCCTTGTTCCAGTCTGTGTCTGTGTTCCAGTCTGTGTCCTTGTTCCAGTCTGTGTCCTTGTTCCAGTCTGTGTCCTTGTTCCAGTCTGTGTCCTTGTTCCAGTCTGTGTCCTTGTTCCAGTCTGTGTCTGTGTTCCATTCTGTGTCTGTGTTCCAGTCTGTGTCTGTGTTCCAGTCTGTGTCCTTGTTCGAGTCTGTGTCTGTGTTCCAGTCTGTGTCCTTGTTCCAGTCTGTGTCCTTGTTCCAGTCTGTGTCCTTGTTCCAGTCTGTGTCCTTGTTCCAGTCTGTGTCCTTGTTCCAGTCTGTGTCTGTGTTCCAGTCTGTGTCCTTGTTCCAGTCTGTGTCCTTGTTCCAGTCTGTGTCTGTGTTCCAGTCTGTGTCTGTGTTCCAGTCTGTGTCTGTGTTCCAGTCTGTGTCCATGTTCCAGTCTGTGTCCTTGTTCCAGTCTGTGTCCTTGTTCCAGTCTGTGTCTGTGTTCCAGTCTGTGTCTGTGTTCCAGTCTGTGTCCTTGTTCCAGTCTGTGTCTGTGTTCCTGTCTGTGTCCTTGTTCCAGTCTGTGTCCTTGTTCCAGTCTGTGTCTGTGTTCCAGTCTGTGTCCTTGTTCCAGTCTGTGTCCTTGTTCCAGTCTGTGTCTGTGTTCCAGTCTGTGTCTGTGTTCCAGTCTGTATCTGTGTTCCAGTCTGTGTCTGTGTTCCAGTCTGTGTCCTTGTTCCAGTCTGTGTCCGTGTTCCCGTCTGTGTCTGTGTTCCAGTCTGTGTCTTTGTTCCAGTCTGTGTCTGTGTTCCAGTCTGTGTCTGTGTTCCAGTCTGTGTCCTTGTTCCAGTCTGTGTCTGTGTTCCAGTCTGTGTCTGTGTTCCAGTCAGTGTCTGTGTTCCAGTCTGTGTCCTTGTTCCAGTCTGTGTCTGTGTTCCAGTCTGTGTCCTTGTTCCAGTCTGTGTCCTTGTTCCAGTCTGTGTCCTTGTTCCAGTCTGTGTCTGTGTTCCAGTCTGTGTCTGTGTTCCAGTCTGTGTCCTTGTTCCAGTCTGTGTCCTTGTTCCAGTCTGTGTCCTTGTTCCAGTCTGTGTCTGTGTTCCAGTCTGTGTCTGTGTTCCACTCTGTGTCCTTGTTCCAGTCTGTGTCCTTGTTCCAGTCTGTGTCCTGTGTTCCAATCTGTGTCCTTGTTCCAGTCTGTGTCCTTGTTCCAGTCTGTGTCTGTGTTCCAGTCTGTGTCTGTGTTCCAGTCTGTGTCTGTGTTCCAGTCTGTGTCCTTGTTCCAGTCTGTGTCCTTATTCCAGTCTGTGTCTGTGTTCCAGTCTGTGTCTGTGTTCCAGTCTGTGACTGTGTTCCAGTCTGTGTCCTTGTTCCAGTCTGTGTCCTTGCTCCAGTCTGTGTCTGTGTTCCAGTCTGTGTCTGTGTTCCAGTCTGTGTCTGTGTTGCAGTCTGTGTCCTTGTTCCAGTCTGTGTCTGTGTTCCAGTCTGTGTCTGTGTTCCAGTCTGTGTCCTTGTTCCAGTCTGTGTCTGTGTTCCAGTCTGTGTCTGTGTTCCAGTCTGTGTCTGTGTTCCACTCTGTGTCTGTGTTCCAGTCTGTGTCCTTGTTCCAGTCTATGTCTGTGTTCCAGTCTGTGTCTGTGTTCCAGTCTGTGTCTGTGTTCCAGTCTGTGTCCTTGTTCCAGTCTGTGTCCTTGTTCCAGTCTGTGTCCTTGTTCCAGTCTGTGTCTGTGTTCCAGTCTGTGTCCTTGTTCCAGTCTGTGTCCTTGTTCCAGTCTGTGTCTGTGTTCCAGTCTGTGTCTGTGTTCCAGTCTGTCTGTGTTCCAGTCTGTGTCCGTGTTCCAGTCTATGTCTGTGTTCCAGTCTGTGTCATTGTTCCAGTCTGTGTCTGTGTTCCAGTCTGTGTCTGTGTTCCAGTCTGTGTCTGTGTTCCAGTCTGTGTCCTTGTTCCAGTCTGTGTCTGTGTTCCAGTCTGTGTCTGTGTTCCAGTCTGTGTCTGTGTTCCAGTCTGTGTCCTTGTTCCAGTCTGTGTCTGTGTTCCAGTCTGTGTCTGTTTCCCGTCTGTGTCTGTGTTCCAGTCTGTGTCCTTGTTCCAGTCTGTGTCTGTGTTCCCGTCTGTGCCTGTGTTCCAGTCTGTGTCCTTGTTCCAGTCTGTGTCTGTGTTCCAGTCTGTGTCCTTATTCCAGTCTGTGTCTGTGTTCCAGTCTGTGTCTGTGTTCCAGTCTGTGTCCTTGTTCCAGTCTGTGTCTGTGTTCCAGTCTGTGTCTGTTTCCCGTCTGTGTCTGTGTTCCAGTCTGTCTGTGTTCCAGTCTGTGTCCGTGTTCCAGTCTGTGTCCGTGTTCCAGTCTGTGTCTGTGTTCCAGTCTGTGTCTGTGTTCCAGTCTGTATCCTTGATCCAGTCTGTGTCCTTGTTCCAGTCTGTGTCTGTGTTCCAGTCTGTGTCTGTGTTCCAGTCTGTGTCCGTGTTCTAGTCTGTGTCTGTGTTCCAGTCTGTGTCCTTGTTCCAGTCTGTGTCTGTGTTCCAGTCGGTGTCTGTGTTCCAGTCTGTCTGTGTTCCAGTCTGTGTCCGTGTTCCAGTCTATGTCTCTGTTCCAGTCTGTGTCATTGTTCCAGTCTGTGTCTGTGTTCCAGTCTGTGTCTGTGTTCCAGTCTGTGTCTGTGTTCGAGTCTGTGTCTGTGTTCCAGTCTTTGTCCTTGTTCCAGTCTGTGTCTGTGTTCCAGTCTGTGTCCTTGTTCCAGTCTGTGTCCTTGTTCCAGTCTGTGTCCTTGTTCCAGTCTGTGTCCTTGTTCCAGTCTGTGTCCTTGTTCCAGTCTGTGTCTGTGTTCCATTCTGTGTCTGTGTTCCAGTCTGTGTCTGTGTTCCAGTCTGTGTCCTTGTTCGAGTCTGTGTCTGTGTTCCAGTCTGTGTCCTTGTTCCAGTCTGTGTCTGTGTTCCAGTCTGTGTCCTTGTTCCAGTCTGTGTCCTTGTTCCAGTCTGTGTCCTTGTTCCAGTCTGTGTCTGTGTTCCAGTCTGTGTCCTTGTTCCAGTCTGTGTCCTTGTTCCAGTCTGTGTCTGTGTTCCAGTCTGTGTCTGTGTTCCAGTCTGTGTCTGTGTTCCAGTCTGTGTCCATGTTCCAGTCTGTGTCCTTGTTCCAGTCTGTGTCTGTGTTCCAGTCTGTGTCTGTGTTCCAGTCTGTGTCCTTGTTCCAGTCTGTGTCTGTGTTCCAGTCTGTGTCCTTGTTCCAGTCTGTGTCCTTGTTCCAGTCTGTGTCTGTGTTCCAGTCTGTGTCCTTGTTCCAGTCTGTGTCCTTGTTCCAGTCTGTGTCTGTGTTCCAGTCTGTGTCTGTGTTCCAATCTGTATCTGTGTTCCAGTCTGTGTCTGTGTTCCAGTCTGTGTCCTTGTTCCAGTCTGTGTCCGTGTTCCCGTCTGTGTCTGTGTTCCAGTCTGTGTCTTTGTTCCAGTCTGTGTCTGTGTTCCAGTCTGTGTCTGTGTTCCAGTCTGTGTCCTTGTTCCAGTCTGTGTCTGTGTTCCAGTCTGCGTCCTTGTTCCAGTCTGTGTCCTTGTTCCAGTCTGTGTCTGTGTTCCAGTCTGTGTCTGTGTTCCAGTCTGTTTCCTTGTTCCAGTCTGTGTCCTTGTTCCAGTCTGTGTCCTTGTTCCAGTCTGTGTCTGTGTTCCAGTCTGTGTCTGTGTTCCAGTCTGTGTCCTTGTTCCAGTCTGTGTCCTTGTTCCAGTCTGTGTCCTGTGTTCCAATCTGTGTCCTTGTTCCAGTCTGTGTCCTTGTTCCAGTCTGTGTCTGTGTTCCAGTCTGTGTCTGTGTTCCAGTCTGTGTCTGTGTTCCAGTCTGTGTCCTTGTTCCAGTCTGTGTCCTTATTCCAGTCTGTGTCTGTGTTCCAGTCTGTGTCTGTGTTCCAGTCTGTGTCTGTGTTCCAGTCTGTGTCCTTGTTCCAGTCTGTGTCTGTGTTCCAGTCTGTGTCCTTGTTCCAGACTGTGTCTGTGTTCCAGTCTGTGTCTGTGTTCCAGTCTGTGTCCTTGTTCCAGTCTGTGTCCTTGCTCCAGTCTGTGTCTGTGTTCCAGTCTGTGTCTGTGTTCCAGTCTGTGTCTGTGTTGCAGTCTGTGTCCTTGTTCCAGTCTGTGTCTGTGTTCCAGTCTGTGTCTGTGTTCCAGTCTGTGTCCTTGTTCCAGTCTGTGTCTGTGTTCCAGTCTGTGTCTGTGTTCCAGTCTGTGTCTGTGTTCCACTCTGTGTCTGTGTTCCAGTCTGTGTCTGTGTTCCAGTCTGTGTCTGTGTTCCAGTCTGTGTCTGTGTTCCAGTCTGTGTCCTTGTTCCAGTCTGTGTCCTTGTTCCAGTCTGTGTCCTTGTTCCAGTCTGTGTCTGTGTTCCAGTCTGTGTCCTTGTTCCAGTCTGTGTCCTTGTTCCAGTCTGTGTCTGTGTTCCAGTCTGTGTCTGTGTTCCAGTCAGTGTCTGTGTTCCAGTCTGTGTCCTTGTTCCAGTCTGTGTCTGTGTTCCAGTCTGTGTCCTTGTTCCAGTCTGTGTCCTTGTTCCAGTCTGTGTCCTTGTTCCAGTCTGTGTCTGTGTTCCAGTCTGTTTCCTTGTTCCAGTCTGTGTCCTTGTTCCAGTCTGTGTCCTTGTTCCAGTCTGTGTCTGTGTTCCAGTCTGTGTCCTTGTTCCAGTCTGTGTCCTTGTTCCAGTCTGTGTCTGTGTTCCAGTCTGTGTCCGTGTTCCAGTCTATGTCTGTGTTCCAGTCTGTGTCATTGTTCCAGTCTGTGTCTGTGTTCCAGTCTGTGTCTGTGTTCCAGTCTGTGTCTGTGTTCCAGTCTGTGTCCTTGTTCCAGTCTGTGTCTGTGTTCCAGTCTGTGTCTGTGTTCCAGTCTGTGTCTGTGTTCCAGTCTGTGTCCTTGTTCCAGTCTGTGTCTGTGTTCCAGTCTGTGTCTGTTTCCCGTCTGTGTCTGTGTTCCAGTCTGTGTCCTTGTTCCAGTCTGTGTCTGTGTTCCCGTCTGTGCCTGTGTTCCAGTCTGTGTCCTTGTTCCAGTCTGTGTCTGTGTTCCAGTCTGTGTCCTTATTCCAGTCTGTGTCTGTGTTCCAGTCTGTGTCTGTGTTCCAGTCTGTGTCCTTGTTCCAGTCTGTGTCTGTGTTCCAGTCTGTGTCTGTTTCCCGTCTGTGTCTGTGTTCCAGTCTGTCTGTGTTCCAGTCTGTGTCCGTGTTCCAGTCTGTGTCCGTGTTCCAGTCTGTGTCTGTGTTCCAGTCTGTGTCTGTGTTCCAATCTGTATCCTTGATCCAGTCTGTGTCCTTGTTCCAGTCTGTGTCTGTGTTCCAGTCTGTGTCTGTGTTCCAGTCTGTGTCCTTGTTCCAGTCTGTGTCTGTGTTCCAGTCTGTGTTCCAGTCTGTCTGTGTTCCAGTCTGTGTCCGTGTTCTAGTCTGTGTCTGTGTTCCAGTCTGTGTCCTTGTTCCAGTCTGTGTCTGTGTTCCAGTCGGTGTCTGTGTTCCAGTCTGTCTGTGTTCCAGTCTGTGTCCGTGTTCCAGTCTATGTCTGTGTTCCAGTCTGTGTCATTGTTCCAGTCTGTGTCTGTGTTCCAGTCTGTGTCTGTGTTCCAGTCTGTGTCCTTGTTCCAGTCTGTGTCTGTGTTCCAGTCTGTGTCCTTGTTCCAGTCTGTGTCCTTGTTCCAGTCTGTGTCCTTGTTCCAGTCTGTGTCTGTGTTCCAGTCTGTGTCTGTGTTCCAGTCTGTGTCTGTGTTCCAGTCTGTGTCCTTGTTCCAGTCTGTGTCCTTGTTCCGGTCTGTGTCTGTGTTCCAGTCTGTGTCTGTGTTCCAGTCTGTATCCTTGATCCAGTCTGTGTCCTTGTTCCAGTCTGTGTCTGTGTTCCAGTCTGTGTCTGTGTTCCAGTCTGTGTCCTTGTTCCAGTCTGTGTCTGTGTTCCAGTCTGTGTTCCAGTCTGTCTGTGTTCCAGTCTGTGTCCGTGTTCTAGTCTGTGTCTGTGTTCCAGTCTGTGTCCTTGTTCCAGTCTGTGTCTGTGTTCCAGTCTGTGTCTGTGTTCCAGTCTGTGTCCTTGTTCCAGTCTGTGTCCTTGTTCCAGTCTGTGTCTGTGTTCCAGTCTGTGTCTGTGTTCCAGTCTGTATCTGTGTTCCAGTCTGTGTCTGTGTTCCAGTCTGTGTCCTTGTTCCAGTCTGTGTCCGTGTTCCCGTCTGTGTCTGTGTTCCAGTCTGTGTCTTTGTTCCAGTCTGTGTCTGTGTTCCAGTCTGTGTCTGTGTTCCAGTCTGTGTCCTTGTTCCAGTCTGTGTCTGTGTTCCAGTCTGCGTCCTTGTTCCAGTCTGTGTCCTTGTTCCAGTCTGTGTCTGTGTTCCAGTCTGTGTCTGTGTTCCAGTCTGTGTCCTTGTTCCAGTCTGTGTCCTTGTTCCAGTCTGTGTCCTTGTTCCAGTCTGTGTCTGTGTTCCAGTCTGTGTCTGTGTTCCAGTCTGTGTCCTTGTTCCAGTCTGTGTCCTTGTTCCAGTCTGTGTCCTGTGTTCCAATCTGTGTCCTTGTTCCAGTCTGTGTCCTTGTTCCAGTCTGTGTCTGTGTTCCAGTCTGTGTCTGTGTTCCAGTCTGTGTCTGTGTTCCAGTCTGTGTCCTTGTTCCAGTCTGTGTCCTTATTCCAGTCTGTGTCTGTGTTCCAGTCTGTGTCTGTGTTCCAGTCTGTGTCTGTGTTCCAGTCTGTGTCCTTGTTCCAGTCTGTGTCTGTGTTCCAGTCTGTGTCCTTGTTCCAGACTGTGTCTGTGTTCCAGTCTGTGTCTGTGTTCCAGTCTGTGTCCTTGTTCCAGTCTGTGTCCTTGCTCCAGTCTGTGTCTGTGTTCCAGTCTGTGTCTGTGTTCCAGTCTGTGTCTGTGTTGCAGTCTGTGTCCTTGTTCCAGTCTGTGTCTGTGTTCCAGTCTGTGTCTGTGTTCCAGTCTGTGTCCTTGTTCCAGTCTGTGTCTGTGTTCCAGTCTGTGTCTGTGTTCCAGTCTGTGTCTGTGTTCCACTCTGTGTCTCTGTTCCAGTCTGTGTCCTTGTTCCAGTCTATGTCTGTGTTCCAGTCTGTGTCTGTGTTCCAGTCTGTGTCTGTGTTCCAGTCTGTGTCCTTGTTCCAGTCTGTGTCCTTGTTCCAGTCTGTGTCCTTGTTCCAGTCTGTGTCTGTGTTCCAGTCTGTGTCCTTGTTCCAGTCTGTGTCCTTGTTCCAGTCTGTGTCTGTGTTCCAGTCTGTGTCTGTGTTCCAGTCTGTCTGTGTTCCAGTCTGTGTCCGTGTTCCAGTCTATGTCTGTGTTCCAGTCTGTGTCATTGTTCCAGTCTGTGTCTGTGTTCCAGTCTGTGTCTGTGTTCCAGTCTGTGTCTGTGTTCCAGTCTGTGTCCTTGTTCCAGTCTGTGTCTGTGTTCCAGTCTGTGTCTGTGTTCCAGTCTGTGTCTGTGTTCCAGTCTGTGTCCTTGTTCCAGTCTGTGTCTGTGTTCCAGTCTGTGTCTGTTTCCCGTCTGTGTCTGTGTTCCATTCTGTGTCCTTGTTCCAGTCTGTGTCTGTGTTCCCGTCTGTGCCTGTGTTCCAGTCTGTGTCCTTGTTCCAGTCTGTGTCTGTGTTCCAGTCTGTGTCCTTATTCCAGTCTGTGTCTGTGTTCCAGTCTGTGTCTGTGTTCCAGTCTGTGTCCTTGTTCCAGTCTGTGTCTGTGTTCCAGTCTGTGTCTGTTTCCCGTCTGTGTCTGTGTTCCAGTCTGTCTGTGTTCCAGTCTGTGTCCGTGTTCCAGTCTGTGTCCGTGTTCCAGTCTGTGTCTGTGTTCCAGTCTGTGTCTGTGTTCCAGTCTGTATCCTTGATCCAGTCTGTGTCCTTGTTCCAGTCTGTGTCTGTGTTCCAGTCTGTGTCTGTGTTCCAGTCTGTGTCCTTGTTCCAGTCTGTGTCTGTGTTCCAGTCTGTGTTCCAGTCTGTCTGTGTTCCAGTCTGTGTCCGTGTTCTAGTCTGTGTCTGTGTTCCAGTCTGTGTCCTTGTTCCAGTCTGTGTCTGTGTTCCAGTCGGTGTCTGTGTTCCAGTCTGTCTGTGTTCCAGTCTGTGTCCGTGTTCCAGTCTATGTCTCTGTTCCAGTCTGTGTCATTGTTCCAGTCTGTGTCTGTGTTCCAGTCTGTGTCTGTGTTCCAGTCTGTGTCTGTGTTCGAGTCTGTGTCTGTGTTCCAGTCTTTGTCCTTGTTCCAGTCTGTGTCTGTGTTCCAGTCTGTGTCCTTGTTCCAGTCTGTGTCCTTGTTCCAGTCTGTGTCCTTGTTCCAGTCTGTGTCCTTGTTCCAGTCTGTGTCCTTGTTCCAGTCTGTGTCTGTGTTCCATTCTGTGTCTGTGTTCCAGTCTGTGTCTGTGTTCCAGTCTGTGTCATTGTTCGAGTCTGTGTCTGTGTTCCAGTCTGTGTCCTTGTTCCAGTCTGTGTCTGTGTTCCAGTCTGTGTCCTTGTTCCAGTCTGTGTCCTTGTTCCAGTCTGTGTCCTTGTTCCAGTCTGTGTCTGTGTTCCAGTCTGTGTCCTTGTTCCAGTCTGTGTCCTTGTTCCAGTCTGTGTCTGTGTTCCAGTCTGTGTCTGTGTTCCAGTCTGTGTCTGTGTTCCAGTCTGTGTCCATGTTCCAGTCTGTGTCCTTGTTCCAGTCTGTGTCCTTGTTCCAGTCTGTGTCTGTGTTCCAGTCTGTGTCTGTGTTCCAGTCTGTGTCCTTGTTCCAGTCTGTGTCTGTGTTCCAGTCTGTGTCCTTGTTCCAGTCTGTGTCCTTGTTCCAGTCTGTGTCTGTGTTCCAGTCTGTGTCCTTGTTCCAGTCTGTGTCCTTGTTCCAGTCTGTGTCTGTGTTCCAGTCTGTGTCTGTGTTCCAGTCTGTATCTGTGTTCCAGTCTGTGTCTGTGTTCCAGTCTGTGTCCTTGTTCCAGTCTGTGTCCGTGTTCCCGTCTGTGTCTGTGTTCCAGTCTGTGTCTTTGTTCCAGTCTGTGTCTGTGTTCCAGTCTGTGTCTGTGTTCCAGTCTGTGTCCTTGTTCCAGTCTGTGTCTGTGTTCCAGTCTGCGTCCTTGTTCCAGTCTGTGTCCTTGTTCCAGTCTGTGTCTGTGTTCCAGTCTGTGTCTGTGTTCCAGTCTGTTTCCTTGTTCCAGTCTGTGTCCTTGTTCCAGTCTGTGTCCTTGTTCCAGTCTGTGTCTGTGTTCCAGTCTGTGTCTGTGTTCCAGTCTGTGTCTGTGTTCCAGTCTGTGTCCTTGTTCCAGTCTGTGTCCTTGTTCCAGTCTGTGTCCTGTGTTCCAATCTGTGTCCTTGTTCCAGTCTGTGTCCTTGTTCCAGTCTGTGTCTGTGTTCCAGTCTGTGTCTGTGTTCCAGTCTGTGTCTGTGTTCCAGTCTGTGTCCTTGTTCCAGTCTGTGTCCTTATTCCAGTCTGTGTCTGTGTTCCAGTCTGTGTCTGTGTTCCAGTCTGTGTCTGTGTTCCAGTCTGTGTCCTTGTTCCAGTCTGTGTCTGTGTTCCAGTCTGTGTCCTTGTTCCAGACTGTGTCTGTGTTCCAGTCTGTGTCTGTGTTCCAGTCTGTGTCCTTGTTCCAGTCTGTGTCCTTGCTCCAGTCTGTGTCTGTGTTCCAGTCTGTGTCTGTGTTCCAGTCTGTGTCTGTGTTGCAGTCTGTGTCCTTGTTCCAGTCTGTGTCTGTGTTCCAGTCTGTGTCTGTGTTCCAGTCTGTGTCCTTGTTCCAGTCTGTGTCTGTGTTCCAGTCTGTGTCTGTGTTCCAGTCTGTGTCTGTGTTCCACTCTGTGTCTGTGTTCCAGTCTGTGTCTGTGTTCCAGTCTGTGTCTGTGTTCCAGTCTGTGTCTGTGTTCCAGTCTGTGTCCTTGTTCCAGTCTGTGTCCTTGTTCCAGTCTGTGTCCTTGTTCCAGTCTGTGTCTGTGTTCCAGTCTGTGTCCTTGTTCCAGTCTGTGTCCTTGTTCCAGTCTGTGTCTGTGTTCCAGTCTGTGTCTGTGTTCCAGTCAGTGTCTGTGTTCCAGTCTGTGTCCTTGTTCCAGTCTGTGTCTGTGTTCCAGTCTGTGTCCTTGTTCCAGTCTGTGTCCTTGTTCCAGTCTGTGTCCTTGTTCCAGTCTGTGTCTGTGTTCCAGTCTGTGTCCTTGTTCCAGTCTGTGTCCTTGTTCCAGTCTGTGTCCTTGTTCCAGTCTGTGTCTGTGTTCCAGTCTGTGTCCTTGTTCCAGTCTGTGTCTGTGTTCCAGTCTGTGTCCTTGTTCCAGTCTGTGTCTGTGTTCCAGTCTGTGTCCTTGTTCCAGTCTGTGTCCTTGTTCCAGTCTGTGTCCTTGTTCCAGTCTGTGTCTGTGTTCCAGTCTGTGTCTGTGTTCCAGTCTGTGTCCTTGTTCCAGTCTGTGTCCTTGTTCCAGTCTGTGTCCTTGTTCCAGTCTGTGTCTGTGTTCCAGTCTGTGTCCGTGTTCCAGTCTATGTCTGTGTTCCAGTCTGTGTCATTGTTCCAGTCTGTGTCTGTGTTCCAGTCTGTGTCTGTGTTCCAGTCTGTGTCTGTGTTCCAGTCTGTGTCCTTGTTCCAGTCTGTGTCTGTGTTCCAGTCTGTGTCTGTGTTCCAGTCTGTGTCTGTGTTCCAGTCTGTGTCCTTGTTCCAGTCTGTGTCTGTGTTCCAGTCTGTGTCTGTTTCCCGTCTGTGTCTGTGTTCCAGTCTGTGTCCTTGTTCCAGTCTGTGTCTGTGTTGCCGTCTGTGCCTGTGTTCCAGTCTGTGTCCTTGTTCCAGTCTGTGTTCCAGTCTGTGTCCTTATTCCAGTCTGTGTCTGTGTTCCAGTCTGTGTCTGTGTTCCAGTCTGTGTCCTTGTTCCAGTCTGTGTCTGTGTTCCAGTCTGTGTCTGTTTCCCGTCTGTGTCTGTGTTCCAGTCTGTCTGTGTTCCAGTCTGTGTCCGTGTTCCAGTCTGTGTCCGTGTTCCAGTCTGTGTCTGTGTTCCAGTCTGTGTCTGTGTTCCAATCTGTATCCTTGATCCAGTCTGTGTCCTTGTTCCAGTCTGTGTCTGTGTTCCAGTCTGTGTCTGTGTTCCAGTCTGTGTCTGTGTTCCAGTCTGTGTCTGTGTTCCAGTCTGTGTCCTTGTTCCAGTCTGTGTCTGTGTTCCAGTCTGTGTCCTTGTTCCAGTCTGTGTGCTTGTTCCAGTCTGTGTCTGTGTTCCAGTCTGTGTCTGTGTTCCAGTCTGTATCTGTGTTCCAGTCTGTGTCTGTGTTCCAGTCTGTGTCCTTGTTCCAGTCTGTGTCCGTGTTCCCGTCTGTGTCTGTGTTCCAGTCTGTGTCTTTGTTCCAGTCTGTGTCTGTGTTCCAGTCTGTGTCTGTGTTCCAGTCTGTGTCCTTGTTCCAGTCTGTGTCTGTGTTCCAGTCTGCGTCCTTGTTCCAGTCTGTGTCCTTGTTCCAGTCTGTGTCTGTGTTCCAGTCTGTGTCTGTGTTCCAGTCTGTGTCCTTGTTCCAGTCTGTGTCCTTGTTCCAGTCTGTGTCCATGTTCCAGTCTGTGTCTGTGTTCCAGTCTGTGTCTGTGTTCCAGTCTGTGTCCTTGTTCCAGTCTGTGTCCTTGTTCCAGTCTGTGTCCTGTGTTCCAATCTGTGTCCTTGTTCCAGTCTGTGTCCTTGTTCCAGTCTGTGTCTGTGTTCCAGTCTGTGTCTGTGTTCCAGTCTGTGTCTGTGTTCCAGTCTGTGTCCTTGTTCCAGTCTGTGTCCTTATTCCAGTCTGTGTCTGTGTTCCAGTCTGTGTCTGTGTTCCAGTCTGTGTCTGTGTTCCAGTCTGTGTCCTTGTTCCAGTCTGTGTCTGTGTTCCAGTCTGTGTCCTTGTTCCAGACTGTGTCTGTGTTCCAGTCTGTGTCTGTGTTCCAGTCTGTGTCCTTGTTCCAGTCTGTGTCCTTGCTCCAGTCTGTGTCTGTGTTCCAGTCTGTGTCTGTGTTCCAGTCTGTGTCTGTGTTCCAGTCTGTGTCCTTGTTCCAGTCTGTGTCTGTGTTCCAGTCTGTGTCTGTGTTCCAGTCTGTGTCTGTGTTCCACTCTGTGTCTGTGTTCCAGTCTGTGTCCTTGTTCCAGTCTGTGTCTGTGTTCCAGTCTGTGTCCTTGTTCCAGTCTGTGTCCTTGTTCCAGTCTGTGTCCTTGTTCCAGTCTGTGTCTGTGTTCCAGTCTGTGTCCTTGTTCCAGTCTGTGTCCTTGTTCCAGTCTGTGTCTGTGTTCCAGTCTGTGTCTGTGTTCCAGTCTGTCTGTGTTCCAGTCTGTGTCCGTGTTCCAGTCTATGTCTGTGTTCCAGTCTGTGTCATTGTTCCAGTCTGTGTCTGTGTTCCAGTCTGTGTCTGTGTTCCAGTCTGTGTCTGTGTTCCAGTCTGTGTCCTTGTTCCAGTCTGTGTCTGTGTTCCAGTCTGTGTCTGTGTTCCAGTCTGTGTCTGTGTTCCAGTCTGTGTCCTTGTTCCAGTCTGTGTCTGTGTTCCAGTCTGTGTCTGTTTCCCGTCTGTGTCTGTGTTCCAGTCTGTGTCCTTGTTCCAGTCTGTGTCTGTGTTCCCGTCTGTGCCTGTGTTCCAGTCTGTGTCCTTGTTCCAGTCTGTGTCTGTGTTCCAGTCTGTGTCCTTATTCCAGTCTGTGTCTGTGTTCCAGTCTGTGTCTGTGTTCCAGTCTGTGTCCTTGTTCCAGTCTGTGTCTGTGTTCCAGTCTGTGTCTGTTTCCCGTCTGTGTCTGTGTTCCAGTCTGTCTGTGTTCCAGTCTGTGTCCGTGTTCCAGTCTGTGTCCGTGTTCCAGTCTGTGTCTGTGTTCCAGTCTGTGTCTGTGTTCCAGTCTGTATCCTTGATCCAGTCTGTGTCCTTGTTCCAGTCTGTGTCTGTGTTCCAGTCTGTGTCTGTGTTCCAGTCTGTGTCCTTGTTCCAGTCTGTGTCTGTGTTCCAGTCTGTGTTCCAGTCTGTCTGTGTTCCAGTCTGTGTCCGTGTTCTAGTCTGTGTCTGTGTTCCAGTCTGTGTCCTTGTTCCAGTCTGTGTCTGTGTTCCAGTCGGTGTCTGTGTTCCAGTCTGTCTGTGTTCCAGTCTGTGTCCGTGTTCTAGTCTGTGTCTCTGTTCCAGTCTGTGTCATTGTTCCAGTCTGTGTCTGTGTTCCAGTCTGTGTCTGTGTTCCAGTCTGTGTCTGTGTTCGAGTCTGTGTCTGTGTTCCAGTCTTTGTCCTTGTTCCAGTCTGTGTCTGTGTTCCAGTCTGTGTCCTTGTTCCAGTCTGTGTCTGTGTTCCAGTCTGTGTCCTTGTTCCAGTCTGTGTCCTTGTTCCAGTCTGTGTCCTTGTTCCAGTCTGTGTCTGTGTTCCAGTCTGTGTCTGTGTTCCAGTCTGTGTCTGTGTTCCAGTCTGTGTCCTTGTTCCAGTCTGTGTCCTTGTTCCGGTCTGTGTCTGTGTTCCAGTCTGTGTCTGTGTTCCAGTCTGTATCCTTGATCCAGTCTGTGTCCTTGTTCCAGTCTGTGTCTGTGTTCCAGTCTGTGTCTGTGTTCCAGTCTGTGTCCTTGTTCCAGTCTGTGTCTGTGTTCCAGTCTGTGTTCCAGTCTGTCTGTGTTCCAGTCTGTGTCCGTGTTCTAGTCTGTGTCTGTGTTCCAGTCTGTGTCCTTGTTCCAGTCTGTGTCTGTGTTCCAGTCTGTGTCTGTGTTCCAGTCTGTGTCCTTGTTCCAGTCTGTGTCCTTGTTCCAGTCTGTGTCTGTGTTCCAGTCTGTGTCTGTGTTCCAGTCTGTATCTGTGTTCCAGTCTGTGTCTGTGTTCCAGTCTGTGTCCTTGTTCCAGTCTGTGTCCGTGTTCCCGTCTGTGTCTGTGTTCCAGTCTGTGTCTTTGTTCCAGTCTGTGTCTGTGTTCCAGTCTGTGTCTGTGTTCCAGTCTGTGTCCTTGTTCCAGTCTGTGTCTGTGTTCCAGTCTGCGTCCTTGTTCCAGTCTGTGTCCTTGTTCCAGTCTGTGTCTGTGTTCCAGTCTGTGTCTGTGTTCCAGTCTGTGTCCTTGTTCCAGTCTGTGTCCTTGTTCCAGTCTGTGTCCTTGTTCCAGTCTGTGTCTGTGTTCCAGTCTGTGTCTGTGTTCCAGTCTGTGTCCTTGTTCCAGTCTGTGTCCTTGTTCCAGTCTGTGTCCTGTGTTCCAATCTGTGTCCTTGTTCCAGTCTGTGTCCTTGTTCCAGTCTGTGTCTGTGTTCCAGTCTGTGTCTGTGTTCCAGTCTGTGTCTGTGTTCCAGTCTGTGTCCTTGTTCCAGTCTGTGTCCTTATTCCAGTCTGCGTCTGTGTTCCAGTCTGTGTCTGTGTTCCAGTCTGTGTCTGTGTTCCAGTCTGTGTCCTTGTTCCAGTCTGTGTCTGTGTTCCAGTCTGTGTCCTTGTTCCAGACTGTGTCTGTGTTCCAGTCTGTGTCTGTGTTCCAGTCTGTGTCCTTGTTCCAGTCTGTGTCCTTGCTCCAGTCTGTGTCTGTGTTCCAGTCTGTGTCTGTGTTCCAGTCTGTGTCTGTGTTGCAGTCTGTGTCCTTGTTCCAGTCTGTGTCTGTGTTCCAGTCTGTGTCTGTGTTCCAGTCTGTGTCCTTGTTCCAGTCTGTGTCTGTGTTCCAGTCTGTGTCTGTGTTCCAGTCTGTGTCTGTGTTCCACTCTGTGTCTGTGTTCAAGTCTGTGTCCTTGTTCCAGTCTATGTCTGTGTTCCAGTCTGTGTCTGTGTTCCAGTCTGTGTCTGTGTTCCAGTCTGTGTCCTTGTTCCAGTCTGTGTCCTTGTTCCAGTCTGTGTCCTTGTTCCAGTCTGTGTCTGTGTTCCAGTCTGTGTCCTTGTTCCAGTCTGTGTCCTTGTTCCAGTCTGTGTCTGTGTTCCAGTCTGTGTCTGTGTTCCAGTCTGTCTGTGTTCCAGTCTGTGTCCGTGTTCCAGTCTATGTCTGTGTTCCAGTCTGTGTCATTGTTCCAGTCTGTGTCTGTGTTCCAGTCTGTGTCTGTGTTCCAGTCTGTGTCTGTGTTCCAGTCTGTGTCCTTGTTCCAGTCTGTGTCTGTGTTCCAGTCTGTGTCTGTGTTCCAGTCTGTGTCTGTGTTCCAGTCTGTGTCCTTGTTCCAGTCTGTGTCTGTGTTCCAGTCTGTGTCTGTTTCCCGTCTGTGTCTGTGTTCCAGTCTGTGTCCTTGTTCCAGTCTGTGTCTGTGTTCCCGTCTGTGCCTGTGTTCCAGTCTGTGTCCTTGTTCCAGTCTGTGTCTGTGTTCCAGTCTGTGTCCTTATTCCAGTCTGTGTCTGTGTTCCAGTCTGTGTCTGTGTTCCAGTCTGTGTCCTTGTTCCAGTCTGTGTCTGTGTTCCAGTCTGTGTCTGTTTCCCGTCTGTGTCTGTGTTCCAGTCTGTCTGTGTTCCAGTCTGTGTCCGTGTTCCAGTCTGTGTCCGTGTTCCAGTCTGTGTCTGTGTTCCAGTCTGTGTCTGTGTTCCAGTCTGTATCCTTGATCCAGTCTGTGTCCTTGTTCCAGTCTGTGTCTGTGTTCCAGTCTGTGTCTGTGTTCCAGTCTGTGTCCTTGTTCCAGTCTGTGTCTGTGTTCCAGTCTGTGTTCCAGTCTGTCTGTGTTCCAGTCTGTGTCCGTGTTCTAGTCTGTGTCTGTGTTCCAGTCTGTGTCCTTGTTCCAGTCTGTGTCTGTGTTCCAGTCGGTGTCTGTGTTCCAGTCTGTCTGTGTTCCAGTCTGTGTCCGTGTTCCAGTCTATGTCTCTGTTCCAGTCTGTGTCATTGTTCCAGTCTGTGTCTGTGTTCCAGTCTGTGTCTGTGTTCCAGTCTGTGTCTGTGTTCGAGTCTGTGTCTGTGTTCCAGTCTTTGTCCTTGTTCCAGTCTGTGTCTGTGTTCCAGTCTGTGTCCTTGTTCCAGTCTGTGTCCTTGTTCCAGTCTGTGTCCTTGTTCCAGTCTGTGTCCTTGTTCCAGTCTGTGTCCTTGTTCCAGTCTGTGTCTGTGTTCCATTCTGTGTCTGTGTTCCAGTCTGTGTCTGTGTTCCAGTCTGTGTCCTTGTTCGAGTCTGTGTCTGTGTTCCAGTCTGTGTCCTTGTTCCAGTCTGTGTCTGTGTTCCAGTCTGTGTCCTTGTTCCAGTCTGTGTCCTTGTTCCAGTCTGTGTCCTTGTTCCAGTCTGTGTCTGTGTTCCAGTCTGTGTCCTTGTTCCAGTCTGTGTCCTTGTTCCAGTCTGTGTCTGTGTTCCAGTCTGTGTCTGTGTTCCAGTCTGTGTCTGTGTTCCAGTCTGTGTCCATGTTCCAGTCTGTGTCCTTGTTCCAGTCTGTGTCCTTGTTCCAGTCTGTGTCTGTGTTCCAGTCTGTGTCTGTGTTCCAGTCTGTGTCCTTGTTCCAGTCTGTGTCTGTGTTCCAGTCTGTGTCCTTGTTCCAGTCTGTGTCCTTGTTCCAGTCTGTGTCTGTGTTCCAGTCTGTGTCCTTGTTCCAGTCTGTGTCCTTGTTCCAGTCTGTGTCTGTGTTCCAGTCTGTGTCTGTGTTCCAGTCTGTATCTGTGTTCCAGTCTGTGTCTGTGTTCCAGTCTGTGTCCTTGTTCCAGTCTGTGTCCGTGTTCCCGTCTGTGTCTGTGTTCCAGTCTGTGTCTTTGTTCCAGTCTGTGTCTGTGTTCCAGTCTGTGTCTGTGTTCCAGTCTGTGTCCTTGTTCCAGTCTGTGTCTGTGTTCCAGTCTGCGTCCTTGTTCCAGTCTGTGTCCTTGTTCCAGTCTGTGTCTGTGTTCCAGTCTGTGTCTGTGTTCCAGTCTGTTTCCTTGTTCCAGTCTGTGTCCTTGTTCCAGTCTGTGTCCTTGTTCCAGTCTGTGTCTGTGTTCCAGTCTGTGTCTGTGTTCCAGTCTGTGTCTGTGTTCCAGTCTGTGTCCTTGTTCCAGTCTGTGTCCTTGTTCCAGTCTGTGTCCTGTGTTCCAATCTGTGTCCTTGTTCCAGTCTGTGTCCTTGTTCCAGTCTGTGTCTGTGTTCCAGTCTGTGTCTGTGTTCCAGTCTGTGTCTGTGTTCCAGTCTGTGTCCTTGTTCCAGTCTGTGTCCTTATTACAGTCTGTGTCTGTGTTCCAGTCTGTGTCTGTGTTCCAGTCTGTGTCTGTGTTCCAGTCTGTGTCCTTGTTCCAGTCTGTGTCTGTGTTCCAGTCTGTGTCCTTGTTCCAGACTGTGTCTGTGTTCCAGTCTGTGTCTGTGTTCCAGTCTGTGTCCTTGTTCCAGTCTGTGTCCTTGCTCCAGTCTGTGTCTGTGTTCCAGTCTGTGTCTGTGTTCCAGTCTGTGTCTGTGTTGCAGTCTGTGTCCTTGTTCCAGTCTGTGTCTGTGTTCCAGTCTGTGTCTGTGTTCCAGTCTGTGTCCTTGTTCCAGTCTGTGTCTGTGTTCCAGTCAGTGTCTGTGTTCCAGTCTGTGTCTGTGTTCCACTCTGTCTGTGTTCCAGTCTGTGTCTGTGTTCCAGTCTGTGTCTGTGTTCCAGTCTGTGTCTGTGTTCCAGTCTGTGTCCTTGTTCCAGTCTGTGTCCTTGTTCCAGTCTGTGTCCTTGTTCCAGTCTGTGTCTGTGTTCCAGTCTGTGTCCTTGTTCCAGTCTGTGTCCTTGTTCCAGTCTGTGTCTGTGTTCCAGTCTGTGTCTGTGTTCCAGTCAGTGTCTGTGTTCCAGTCTGTGTCCTTGTTCCAGTCTGTGTCTGTGTTCCAGTCTGTGTCCTTGTTCCAGTCTGTGTCCTTGTTCCAGTCTGTGTCCTTGTTCCAGTCTGTGTCTGTGTTCCATTCTGTGTCCTTGTTCCAGTCTGTGTCCTTGTTCCAGTCTGTGTCCTTGTTCCAGTCTGTGTCTGTGTTCCAGTCTGTGTCCTTGTTCCAGTCTGTGTCCTTGTTCCAGTCTGTGTCTGTGTTCCAGTCTGTGTCCGTGTTCCAGTCTATGTCTGTGTTCCAGTCTGTGTCATTGTTCCAGTCTGTGTCTGTGTTCCAGTCTGTGTCTGTGTTCCAGTCTGTGTCTGTGTTCCAGTCTGTGTCCTTGTTCCAGTCTGTGTCTGTGTTCCAGTCTGTGTCTGTGTTCCAGTCTGTGTCTGTGTTCCAGTCTGTGTCCTTGTTCCAGTCTGTGTCTGTGTTCCAGTCTGTGTCTGTTTCCCGTCTGTGTCTGTGTTCCAGTCTGTGTCCTTGTTCCAGTCTGTGTCTGTGTTCCCGTCTGTGCCTGTGTTCCAGTCTGTGTCCTTGTTCCAGTCTGTGTTCCAGTCTGTGTCCTTATTCCAGTCTGTGTCTGTGTTCCAGTCTGTGTCTGTGTTCCAGTCTGTGTCCTTGTTCCAGTCTGTGTCTGTGTTCCAGTCTGTGTCTGTTTCCCGTCTGTGTCTGTGTTCCAGTCTGTCTGTGTTCCAGTCTGTGTCCGTGTTCCAGTCTGTGTCCGTGTTCCAGTCTGTGTCTGTGTTCCAGTCTGTGTCTGTGTTCCAATCTGTATCCTTGATCCAGTCTGTGTCCTTGTTCCAGTCTATGTCTGTGTTCCAGTCTGTGTCTGTGTTCCAGTCTGTGTCTGTGTTCCAGTCTGTGTCTGTATTCCAGTCTGTGTCCTTGTTCCGGTCTGTGTCTGTGTTCCAGTCTGTGTCTGTGTTCCAGTCTGTATCCTTGATCCAGTCTGTGTCCTTGTTCCAGTCTGTGTCTGTGTTCCAGTCTGTGTCTGTGTTCCAGTCTGTGTCCTTGTTCCAGTCTGTGTCTGTGTTCCAGTCTGTGTTCCAGTCTGTCTGTGTTCCAGTCTGTGTCCGTGTTCTAGTCTGTGTCTGTGTTCCAGTCTGTGTCCTTGTTCCAGTCTGTGTCTGTGTTCCAGTCTGTGTCTGTGTTCCAGTCTGTGTCCTTGTTCCAGTCTGTGTCCTTGTTCCAGTCTGTGTCTGTGTTCCAGTCTGTGTCTGTGTTCCAGTCTGTATCTGTGTTCCAGTCTGTGTCTGTGTTCCAGTCTGTGTCCTTGTTCCAGTCTGTGTCCGTGTTCCCGTCTGTGTCTGTGTTCCAGTCTGTGTCTTTGTTCCAGTCTGTGTCTGTGTTCCAGTCTGTGTCTGTGTTCCAGTCTGTGTCCTTGTTCCAGTCTGTGTCTGTGTTCCAGTCTGCGTCCTTGTTCCAGTCTGTGTCCTTGTTCCAGTCTGTGTCTGTGTTCCAGTCTGTGTCTGTGTTCCAGTCTGTGTCCTTGTTCCAGTCTGTGTCCTTGTTCCAGTCTGTGTCCTTGTTCCAGTCTGTGTCTGTGTTCCAGTCTGTGTCTGTGTTCCAGTCTGTGTCCTTGTTCCAGTCTGTGTCCTTGTTCCAGTCTGTGTCCTGTGTTCCAATCTGTGTCCTTGTTCCAGTCTGTGTCCTTGTTCCAGTCTGTGTCTGTGTTCCAGTCTGTTTCTGTGTTCCAGTCTGTGTCTGTGTTCCAGTCTGTGTCCTTGTTCCAGTCTGTGTCCTTATTCCAGTCTGTGTCTGTGTTCCAGTCTGTGTCTGTGTTCCAGTCTGTGTCTGTGTTCCAGTCTGTGTCCTTGTTCCAGTCTGTGTCTGTGTTCCAGTCTGTGTCCTTGTTCCAGACTGTGTCTGTGTTCCAGTCTGTGTCTGTGTTCCAGTCTGTGTCCTTGTTCCAGTCTGTGTCCTTGCTCCAGTCTGTGTCTGTGTTCCAGTCTGTGTCTGTGTTCCAGTCTGTGTCTGTGTTGCAGTCTGTGTCCTTGTTCCAGTCTGTGTCTGTGTTCCAGTCTGTGTCTGTGTTCCAGTCTGTGTCCTTGTTCCAGTCTGTGTCTGTGTTCCAGTCTGTGTCTGTGTTCCAGTCTGTGTCTGTGTTCCACTCTGTGTCTGTGTTCAAGTCTGTGTCCTTGTTCCAGTCTATGTCTGTGTTCCAGTCTGTGTCTGTGTTCCAGTCTGTGTCTGTGTTCCAGTCTGTGTCCTTGTTCCAGTCTGTGTCCTTGTTCCAGTCTGTGTCCTTGTTCCAGTCTGTGTCTGTGTTCCAGTCTGTGTCCTTGTTCCAGTCTGTGTCCTTGTTCCAGTCTGTGTCTGTGTTCCAGTCTGTGTCTGTGTTCCAGTCTGTCTGTGTTCCAGTCTGTGTCCGTGTTCCAGTCTATGTCTGTGTTCCAGTCTGTGTCATTGTTCCAGTCTGTGTCTGTGTTCCAGTCTGTGTCTGTGTTCCAGTCTGTGTCTGTGTTCCAGTCTGTGTCCTTGTTCCAGTCTGTGTCTGTGTTCCAGTCTGTGTCTGTGTTCCAGTCTGTGTCTGTGTTCCAGTCTGTGTCCTTGTTCCAGTCTGTGTCTGTGTTCCAGTCTGTGTCTGTTTCCCGTCTGTGTCTGTGTTCCAGTCTGTGTCCTTGTTCCAGTCTGTGTCTGTGTTCCCGTCTGTGCCTGTGTTCCAGTCTGTGTCCTTGTTCCAGTCTGTGTCTGTGTTCCAGTCTGTGTCCTTATTCCAGTCTGTGTCTGTGTTCCAGTCTGTGTCTGTGTTCCAGTCTGTGTCCTTGTTCCAGTCTGTGTCTGTGTTCCAGTCTGTGTCTGTTTCCCGTCTGTGTCTGTGTTCCAGTCTGTCTGTGTTCCAGTCTGTGTCCGTGTTCCAGTCTGTGTCCGTGTTCCAGTCTGTGTCTGTGTTCCAGTCTGTGTCTGTGTTCCAGTCTGTATCCTTGATCCAGTCTGTGTCCTTGTTCCAGTCTGTGTCTGTGTTCCAGTCTGTGTCTGTGTTCCAGTCTGTGTCCTTGTTCCAGTCTGTGTCTGTGTTCCAGTCTGTGTTCCAGTCTGTCTGTGTTCCAGTCTGTGTCCGTGTTCTAGTCTGTGTCTGTGTTCCAGTCTGTGTCCTTGTTCCAGTCTGTGTCTGTGTTCCAGTCGGTGTCTGTGTTCCAGTCTGTCTGTGTTCCAGTCTGTGTCCGTGTTCCAGTCTATGTCTCTGTTCCAGTCTGTGTCATTGTTCCAGTCTGTGTCTGTGTTCCAGTCTGTGTCTGTGTTCCAGTCTGTGTCTGTGTTCGAGTCTGTGTCTGTGTTCCAGTCTTTGTCCTTGTTCCAGTCTGTGTCTGTGTTCCAGTCTGTGTCCTTGTTCCAGTCTGTGTCCTTGTTCCAGTCTGTGTCCTTGTTCCAGTCTGTGTCCTTGTTCCAGTCTGTGTCCTTGTTCCAGTCTGTGTCTGTGTTCCATTCTGTGTCTGTGTTCCAGTCTGTGTCTGTGTTCCAGTCTGTGTCCTTGTTCGAGTCTGTGTCTGTGTTCCAGTCTGTGTCCTTGTTCCAGTCTGTGTCTGTGTTCCAGTCTGTGTCCTTGTTCCAGTCTGTGTCCTTGTTCCAGTCTGTGTCCTTGTCCCAGTCTGTGTCTGTGTTCCAGTCTGTGTCCTTGTTCCAGTCTGTGTCCTTGTTCCAGTCTGTGTCTGTGTTCCAGTCTGTGTCTGTGTTCCAGTCTGTGTCTGTGTTCCAGTCTGTGTCCATGTTCCAGTCTGTGTCCTTGTTCCAGTCTGTGTCCTTGTTCCAGTCTGTGTCTGTGTTCCAGTCTGTGTCTGTGTTCCAGTCTGTGTCCTTGTTCCAGTCTGTGTCTGTGTTCCAGTCTGTGTCCTTGTTCCAGTCTGTGTCCTTGTTCCAGTCTGTGTCTGTGTTCCAGTCTGTGTCCTTGTTCCAGTCTGTGTCCTTGTTCCAGTCTGTGTCTGTGTTCCAGTCTGTGTCTGTGTTCCAGTCTGTATCTGTGTTCCAGTCTGTGTCTGTGTTCCAGTCTGTGTCCTTGTTCCAGTCTGTGTCCGTGTTCCCGTCTGTGTCTGTGTTCCAGTCTGTGTCTTTGTTCCAGTCTGTGTCTGTGTTCCAGTCTGTGTCTGTGTTCCAGTCTGTGTCCTTGTTCCAGTCTGTGTCTGTGTTCCAGTCTGCGTCCTTGTTCCAGTCTGTGTCCTTGTTCCAGTCTGTGTCTGTGTTCCAGTCTGTGTCTGTGTTCCAGTCTGTTTCCTTGTTCCAGTCTGTGTCCTTGTTCCAGTCTGTGTCCTTGTTCCAGTCTGTGTCTGTGTTCCAGTCTGTGTCTGTGTTCCAGTCTGTGTCTGTGTTCCAGTCTGTGTCCTTGTTCCAGTCTGTGTCCTTGTTCCAGTCTGTGTCCTGTGTTCCAATCTGTGTCCTTGTTCCAGTCTGTGTCCTTGTTCCAGTCTGTGTCTGTGTTCCAGTCTGTGTCTGTGTTCCAGTCTGTGTCTGTGTTCCAGTCTGTGTCCTTGTTCCAGTCTGTGTCCTTATTACAGTCTGTGTCTGTGTTCCAGTCTGTGTCTGTGTTCCAGTCTGTGTCTGTGTTCCAGTCTGTGTCCTTGTTCCAGTCTGTGTCTGTGTTCCAGTCTGTGTCCTTGTTCCAGACTGTGTCTGTGTTCCAGTCTGTGTCTGTGTTCCAGTCTGTGTCCTTGTTCCAGTCTGTGTCCTTGCTCCAGTCTGTGTCTGTGTTCCAGTCTGTGTCTGTGTTCCAGTCTGTGTCTGTGTTGCAGTCTGTGTCCTTGTTCCAGTCTGTGTCTGTGTTCCAGTCTGTGTCTGTGTTCCAGTCTGTGTCCTTGTTCCAGTCTGTGTCTGTGTTCCAGTCTGTGTCTGTGTTCCAGTCTGTGTCTGTGTTCCACTCTGTGTCTGTGTTCCAGTCTGTGTCTGTGTTCCAGTCTGTGTCTGTGTTCCAGTCTGTGTCTGTGTTCCAGTCTGTGTCCTTGTTCCAGTCTGTGTCCTTGTTCCAGTCTGTGTCCTTGTTCCAGTCTGTGTCTGTGTTCCAGTCTGTGTCCTTGTTCCAGTCTGTGTCCTTGTTCCAGTCTGTGTCTGTGTTCCAGTCTGTGTCTGTGTTCCAGTCAGTGTCTGTGTTCCAGTCTGTGTCCTTGTTCCAGTCTGTGTCTGTGTTCCAGTCTGTGTCCTTGTTCCAGTCTGTGTCCTTGTTCCAGTCTGTGTCCTTGTTCCAGTCTGTGTCTGTGTTCCAGTCTGTGTCCTTGTTCCAGTCTGTGTCCTTGTTCCAGTCTGTGTCCTTGTTCCAGTCTGTGTCTGTGTTCCAGTCTGTGTCCTTGTTCCAGTCTGTGTCCTTGTTCCAGTCTGTGTCTGTGTTCCAGTCTGTGTCCGTGTTCCAGTCTATGTCTGTGTTCCAGTCTGTGTCATTGTTCCAGTCTGTGTCTGTGTTCCAGTCTGTGTCTGTGTTCCAGTCTGTGTCTGTGTTCCAGTCTGTGTCCTTGTTCCAGTCTGTGTCTGTGTTCCAGTCTGTGTCTGTGTTCCAGTCTGTGTCTGTGTTCCAGTCTGTGTCCTTGTTCCAGTCTGTGTCTGTGTTCCAGTCTGTGTCTGTTTCCCGTCTGTGTCTGTGTTCCAGTCTGTGTCCTTGTTCCAGTCTGTGTCTGTGTTCCCGTCTGTGCCTGTGTTCCAGTCTGTGTCCTTGTTCCAGTCTGTGTTCCAGTCTGTGTCCTTATTCCAGTCTGTGTCTGTGTTCCAGTCTGTGTCTGTGTTCCAGTCTGTGTCCTTGTTCCAGTCTGTGTCTGTGTTCCAGTCTGTGTCTGTTTCCCGTCTGTGTCTGTGTTCCAGTCTGTCTGTGTTCCAGTCTGTGTCCGTGTTCCAGTCTGTGTCCGTGTTCCAGTCTGTGTCTGTGTTCCAGTCTGTGTCTGTGTTCCAATCTGTATCCTTGATCCAGTCTGTGTCCTTGTTCCAGTCTGTGTCTGTGTTCCAGTCTGTGTCTGTGTTCCAGTCTGTGTCTGTGTTCCAGTCTGTGTCTGTGTTCCAGTCTGTGTCCTTGTTCCAGTCTGTGTCTGTGTTCCAGTCTGTGTCCTTGTTCCAGTCTGTGTCCTTGTTCCAGTCTGTGTCTGTGTTCCAGTCTGTGTCTGTGTTCCAGTCTGTATCTGTGTTCCAGTCTGTGTCTGTGTTCCAGTCTGTGTCCTTGTTCCAGTCTGTGTCCGTGTTCCCGTCTGTGTCTGTGTTCCAGTCTGTGTCTTTGTTCCAGTCTGTGTCTGTGTTCCAGTCTGTGTCTGTGTTCCAGTCTGTGTCCTTGTTCCAGTCTGTGTCTGTGTTCCAGTCTGCGTCCTTGTTCCAGTCTGTGTCCTTGTTCCAGTCTGTGTCTGTGTTCCAGTCTGTGTCTGTGTTCCAGTCTGTGTCCTTGTTCCAGTCTGTGTCCTTGTTCCAGTCTGTGTCCATGTTCCAGTCTGTGTCTGTGTTCCAGTCTGTGTCTGTGTTCCAGTCTGTGTCCTTGTTCCAGTCTGTGTCCTTGTTCCAGTCTGTGTCCTGTGTTCCAATCTGTGTCCTTGTTCCAGTCTGTGTCCTTGTTCCAGTCTGTGTCTGTGTTCCAGTCTGTGTCTGTGTTCCAGTCTGTGTCTGTGTTCCAGTCTGTGTCCTTGTTCCAGTCTGTGTCCTTATTCCAGTCTGTGTCTGTGTTCCAGTCTGTGTCTGTGTTCCAGTCTGTGTCTGTGTTCCAGTCTGTGTCCTTGTTCCAGTCTGTGTCTGTGTTCCAGTCTATGTCCTTGTTCCAGACTGTGTCTGTGTTCCAGTCTGTGTCTGTGTTCCAGTCTGTGTCCTTGTTCCAGTCTGTGTCCTTGCTCCAGTCTGTGTCTGTGTTCCAGTCTGTGTCTGTGTTCCAGTCTGTGTCTGTGTTGCAGTCTGTGTCCTTGTTCCAGTCTGTGTCTGTGTTCCAGTCTGTGTCTGTGTTCCAGTCTGTGTCCTTGTTCCAGTCTGTGTCTGTGTTCCAGTCTGTGTCTGTGTTCCAGTCTGTGTCTGTGTTCCACTCTGTGTCTGTGTTCCAGTCTGTGTCCTTGTTCCAGTCTGTGTCTGTGTTCCAGTCTGTGTCTGTGTTCCAGTCTGTGTCTGTGTTCCAGTCTGTGTCCTTGTTCCAGTCTGTGTCCTTGTTCCAGTCTGTGTCCTTGTTCCAGTCTGTGTCTGTGTTCCAGTCTGTGTCCTTGTTCCAGTCTGTGTCCTTGTTCCAGTCTGTGTCTGTGTTCCAGTCTGTGTCTGTGTTCCAGTCTGTCTGTGTTCCAGTCTGTGTCCGTGTTCCAGTCTATGTCTGTGTTCCAGTCTGTGTCATTGTTCCAGTCTGTGTCTGTGTTCCAGTCTGTGTCTGTGTTCCAGTCTGTGTCTGTGTTCCAGTCTGTGTCCTTGTTCCAGTCTGTGTCTGTGTTCCAGTCTGTGTCTGTGTTCCAGTCTGTGTCTGTGTTCCAGTCTGTGTCCTTGTTCCAGTCTGTGTCTGTGTTCCAGTCTGTGTCCTTGTTCCAGTCTGTGTCTGTGTTCCCGTCTGTGCCTGTGTTCCAGTCTGTGTCCTTGTTCCAGTCTGTGTCTGTGTTCCAGTCTGTGTCCTTGTTCCAGTCTGTGTCCTTGTTCCAGTCTGTGTCTGTGTTCCAGTCTGTGTCCTTGTTCCAGTCTGTGTCTGTGTTCCAGTCTGTGTCTGTTTCCCGTCTGTGTCTGTGTTCCAGTCTGTCTGTGTTCCAGTCTGTGTCCGTGTTCCAGTCTGTGTCTGTGTTCCAGTCTGTGTCTGTGTTCCAGTCTGTGTCTGTGTTCCAGTCTGTATCCTTGATCCAGTCTGTGTCCTTGTTCCAGTCTGTGTCTGTGTTCCAGTCTGTGTCTGTGTTCCAGTCTGTGTCCTTGTTCCAGTCTGTATCTGTGTTCCAGTCTGTGTTCCAGTCTGTCTGTGTTCCAGTCTGTGTCCGTGTTCTAGTCTGTGTCTGTGTTCCAGTCTGTGTCCTTGTTCCAGTCTGTGTCTGTGTTCCAGTCGGTGTCTGTGTTCCAGTCTGTCTGTGTTCCAGTCTGTGTCCGTGTTCCAGTCTATGTCTGTGTTCCAGTCTGTGTCATTGTTCCAGTCTGTGTCTGTGTTCCAGTCTGTGTCTGTGTTCCAGTCTTTGTCCTTGTTCCAGTCTGTGTCTGTGTTCCAGTCTGTGTCCTTGTTCCAGTCTGTGTCCTTGTTCCAGTCTGTGTCCTTGTTCCAGTCTGTGTCCTTGTTCCAGTCTGTGTCCTTGTTCCAGTCTGTGTCCTTGTTCCAGTCTGTGTCTGTGTTCCATTCTGTGTCTGTGTTCCAGTCTGTGTCTGTGTTCCAGTCTGTGTCCTTGTTCGAGTCTGTGTCTGTGTTCCAGTCTGTGTCCTTGTTCCAGTCTGTGTCTGTGTTCCAGTCTGTGTCTGTGTTCCAGTCTGTGTCCTTGTTCCAGTCTGTGTCCTTGTTCCAGTCTGTGTCCTTGTTCCAGTCTGTGTCTGTGTTCCAGTCTGTGTCCTTGTTCCATTCTGCGTCTGTGTTCCAGTCTGTGTCTGTGTTCCAGTCTGTGTCTGTGTTCCAGTCTGTGTCCTTGTTCCAGTCTGTGTCCTTGTTCCAGTCTGTGTCCTTGTTCCAGTCTGTGTCTGTGTTCCAGTCTGTGTCCTTGTTCCAGTCTGTGTCTGTGTTCCAGTCTGTGTCCTTGTTCCATTCTGTGTCTGTGTTCCAGTCTGTGTCCTTGTTCCAGTCTGTGTCTGTGTTCCAGTCTGTGTCCTTGTTCCAGTCTGTGTCCTTGTTCCAGTCTGTGTCCTTGTTCCAGTCTGTGTCTGTGTTCCAGTCTGTGTCCTTGTTCCATTCTGTGTCTGTGTTCCAGTCTGTGTCTGTGTTCCAGTCTGTGTCTGTGTTCCAGTCTGTGTCCATGTTCCAGTCTGTGTCCTTGTTCCAGTCTGTGTCCTTGTTCCAGTCTGTGTCTGTGTTCCAGTCTGTGTCTGTGTTCCAGTCTGTGTCCTTGTTCCAGTCTGTGTCTGTGTTCCTGTCTGTGTCCTTGTTCCAGTCTGTGTCCTTGTTCCAGTCTGTGTCTGTGTTCCAGTCTCTGTCCTTGTTCCAGTCTGTGTCCTTGTTCCAGTCTGTGTCTGTGTTCCAGTCTGTGTCTGTGTTCCAGTCTGTATCTGTGTTCCAGTCTGTGTCTGTGTTCCAGTCTGTGTCATTGTTCCAGTCTGTGTCCGTGTTCCCGTCTGTGTCTGTGTTCCAGTCTGTGTCTTTGTTCCAGTCTGTGTCTGTGTTCCAGTCTGTGTCTGTGTTCCAGTCTGTGTCCTTGTTCCAGTCTGTGTCTGTGTTCCAGTCTGCGTCCTTGTTCCAGTCTGTGTCCTTGTTCCAGTCTGTATCTGTGTTCCAGTCTGTGTCTGTGTTCCAGTCTGTGTCCTTGTTCCAGTCTGTGTCCTTGTTCCAGTCTGTGTCCTTGTTCCAGTCTGTGTCTGTGTTCCAGTCTGTGTCTGTGTTCCAGTCTGTGTCCTTGTTCCAGTCTGTGTCCTTGTTCCAGTCTGTGTCCTGTGTTCCAATCTGTGTCCTTGTTCCAGTCTGTGTCCTTGTTCCAGTCTGTGTCTGTGTTCCAGTCTGTGTCTGTGTTCCAGTCTGTGTCTGTGTTCCAGTCTGTGTCCTTGTTCCAGTCTGTGTCCTTATTCCAGTCTGTGTCTGTGTTCCAGTCTGTGTCTGTGTTCCAGTCTGTGTCTGTGTTCCAGTCTGTGTCCTTGTTCCAGTCTGTGTCTGTGTTCCAGTCTGTGTCCTTGTTCCAGACTGTGTCTGTGTTCCAGTCTGTGTCTGTGTTCCAGTCTGTGTCCTTGTTCCAGTCTGTGTCCTTGCTCCAGTCTGTGTCTGTGTTCCAGTCTGTGTCTGTGTTCCAGTCTGTGTCTGTGTTGCAGTCTGTGTCCTTGTTCCAGTCTGTGTCTGTGTTCCAGTCTGTGTCTGTGTTCCAGTCTGTGTCCTTGTTCCAGTCTGTGTCTGTGTTCCAGTCTGTGTCTGTGTTCCAGTCTGTGTCTGTGTTCCAGTCTGTGTCCTTGTTCCAGTCTGTGTCTGTGTTCCAGTCTGTGTCTGTGTTCCAGTCTGTGTCTGTGTTCCAGTCTGTGTCCTTGTTCCAGTCTGTGTCCTTGTTCCAGTCTGTGTCCTTGTTCCAGTCTGTGTCTGTGTTCCAGTCTGTGTCCTTGTTCCAGTCTGTGTCCTTGTTCCAGTCTGTGTCTGTGTTCCAGTCTGTGTCTGTGTTCCAGTCTGTCTGTGTTCCAGTCTGTGTCCGTGTTCCAGTCTATGTCTGTGTTCCAGTCTGTGTCCTTGTTCCAGTCTGTGTCCTTGTTCCAGTCTGTGTCCTTGTTCCAGTCTGTGTCTGTGTTCCAGTCTGTGTCTGTGTTCCAGTCTGTGTCTGTGTTCCAGTCTGTGTCCTTGTTCCAGTCTGTGTCTGTGTTCCAGTCTGTGTCTGTGTTCCAGTCTGTGTCTGTGTTCCAGTCTGTGTCCTTGTTCCAGTCTGTGTCTGTGTTCCAGTCTGTGTCTGTTTCCCGTCTGTGTCTGTGTTCCAGTCTGTGTCCTTGTTCCAGTCTGTGTCTGTGTTCCCATCTGTGCCTGTGTTCCAGTCTGTGCCCTTGTTCCAGTCTGTGTCTGTGTTCCAGTCTGTGTCCTTATTCCAGTCTGTGTCTGTGTTCCAGTCTGTGTCTGTGTTCCAGTCTGTGTCTGTGTTCCAGTCTGTGTCCTTGTTCCAGTCTGTGTCTGTGTTCCAGTCTGTGTCTGTTTCCCGTCTGTGTCTGTGTTCCAGTCTGTCTGTGTTCCAGTCGGTGTCCGTGTTCCAGTCTGTGTCCGTGTTCCAGTCTGTGTCTGTGTTCCAGTCTGTGTCTGTGTTCCAGTCTGTATCCTTGATCCAGTCTGTGTCCTTGTTCCAGTCTGTGTCTGTGTTCCAGTCTGTGTCTGTGTTCCAGTCTGTGTCCTTGTTCCAGTCTGTGTCTGTTTTCCAGTCTGTGTCTGTGTTCCAGTCGGTGTCTGTGTTCCAGTCTGTCTGTGTTCCAGTCTGTGTCCGTGTTCCAGTCTATGTCTGTGTTCCAGTCTGTGTCATTGTTCCAGTCTGTGTCTGTGTTCCAGTCTGTGTCCTTGTTCCAGTCTGTGTCCTTGTTTCAGTCTGTGTCTGTGTTCCAGTCTGTGTCCTTGTTCCAGTCTGTGTCCTTGTTCCAGTCTGTGTCCTTGTTCCAGTCTGTGTCTGTGTTCCAGTCTGTGTCTGTGTTCCAGTCTGTGTCTGTGTTCCAGTCTGTGTCCTTGTTCCAGTCTGTGTCCTTGTTCCGGTCTGTGTCTGTGTTCCAGTCTGTGTCTGTGTTCCAGTCTGTGTCCTTATTCCAGTCTGTGTCCTTGTTCCAGTCTGTGTCCTTGTTCCAGTCTGTGTCAGTGTTCCAGTCTGTGTCAGTGTTCCAGTCTGTGTCTGTGTTCCAGTCTGTGTCCTTGTTCCAGTCTGTGTCTGTGTTCCAGTCTGTGTCTGTGTTCCAGTCTGTGTCCTTGTTCCAGTCTGTGTCTGTGTTCCAGTCTGTGTCCTTGTTCCAGTCTGTGTCCTTGTTCCAGTCTGTGTCCGTGTTCCAGTCTGTGTCTGTGTTCCAGTCTGTGTCTGTGTTCCAGTCTGTGTCCTTGTTCCAGTCTGTGTCCTTGTTCCAGTCTGTGTCTGTGTTCCAGTCTGTGTCCTTGTTTCAGTCTGTGTCCGTGTTCCAGTCTGTGTCTGTGTTCCAGTCTGTGTCCTTGTTCGAGTCTGTGTCTGTGTTCCCGTCTGTGTCTGTGTTCCAGTCTGTGTCCTTGTTCGAGTCTGTGTCTGTGTTCCAGTCTGTGTCTGTGTTCCAGTCTGTGTCTGTGTTCCAGTCTGTGTCCTTGTTCCAGTCTGTGTCCTTGTTCCAGTCTGTGTCTGTGTTCCAGTCTGTGTCCTTGTTCCAGTCTGTGCCTGTGTTCCAGTCTGTGTCTGTGTTCCAGTCTGTGTCTGTGTTCCAGTCTGTGTCCTTGTTCCAGTCTGTGTCCTTGTTCCAGTCTGTGTCTGTGTTCCAGTCTGTGTCTGTGTTCCAGTCTGTGTCCTTATTCCAGTCTGTGTCTGTGTTCCAGTCTGTGTCTGTGTTCCAGTCTGTGTCTGTGTTCCAGTCTGTGTCCTTGTTCCAGTCTGTGTCCTTGTTCCAGTCTGTGTCTGTGTTCCAGTCTGTGTCCTTGTTCCAGTCTGTGTCTGTGTTCCAGTCTGTGCCTGTGTTCCAGTCTGTGTCTGTGTTCCAGTCTGTGTCTGTGTTCCAGTCTGTGTCCTTATTCCAGTCTATGTCTGTGTTCCAGTCTGTGTCCTTGTTCCAGTCTGTGTCCTTGTTCCAGTCTGTGTCTGTGTTCCAGTCTGTGTCTGTGTTCCAGTCTGTGTCCTTGTTCCAGTCTGTGTCTGTGTTCCAGTCTGTGTCTGTGTTCCAGTCTGTGTCTGTGTTCCAGTCTGTGTCCTTATTCCAGTCTGTGTCTGTGTCTGTGTTCCAGTCTGTGTCTGTGTTCCAGTCTGTGTCCTTGTTCCAGTCTGTGTCCTTGTTCCAGTCTGTGTCTGTGTTCCAGTCTGTGTCCTTGTTCCAGTCTGTGTCTGTGCTCCAGTCTGTGCCTGTGTTCCAGTCTGTGTCTGTGTTCCAGTCTGTGTCTGTGTTCCAGTCTGTGTCTGTGTTCCAGTCTGTGTCTGTGTTCCAGTCTGTGTCTGTGTTCCAGTCTGTGTCCTTGTTCCAGTCTGTGTCCTTATTCCAGTCTGCGTCTGTGTTCCAGTCTGTGTCTGTGTTCCAGTCTGTGTCTGTGTTCCAGTCTGTGTCCTTGTTCCAGTCTGTGTCTGTGTTCCAGTCTGTGTCCTTGTTCCAGACTGTGTCTGTGTTCCAGTCTGTCTGTGTTCCAGTCTGTGTCCGTGTTCCAGTCTGTGTCCGTGTTCCAGTCTGTGTCTGTGTTCCAGTCTGTGTCTGTGTTCCAATCTGTATCCTTGATCCAGTCTGTGTCCTTGTTCCAGTCTGTGTCTGTGTTCCAGTCTGTGTCTGTGTTCCAGTCTGTGTCTGTGTTCCAGTCTGTGTCTGTGTTCCAGTCTGTGTCCTTGTTCCAGTCTGTGTCTGTGTTCCAGTCTGTGTCCTTGTTCCAGTCTGTGTCCTTGTTCCAGTCTGTGTCTGTGTTCCAGTCTGTGTCTGTGTTCCAGTCTGTATCTGTGTTCCAGTCTGTGTCTGTGTTCCAGTCTGTGTCCTTGTTCCAGTCTGTGTCCGTGTTCCCGTCTGTGTCTGTGTTCCAGTCTGTGTCTTTGTTCCAGTCTGTGTCTGTGTTCCAGTCTGTGTCTGTGTTCCAGTCTGTGTCCTTGTTCCAGTCTGTGTCTGTGTTCCAGTCTGCGTCCTTGTTCCAGTCTGTGTCCTTGTTCCAGTCTGTGTCTGTGTTCCAGTCTGTGTCTGTGTTCCAGTCTGTGTCCTTGTTCCAGTCTGTGTCCTTGTTCCAGTCTGTGTCCATGTTCCAGTCTGTGTCTGTGTTCCAGTCTGTGTCTGTGTTCCAGTCTGTGTCCTTGTTCCAGTCTGTGTCCTTGTTCCAGTCTGTGTCCTGTGTTCCAATCTGTGTCCTTGTTCCAGTCTGTGTCCTTGTTCCAGTCTGTGTCTGTGTTCCAGTCTGTGTCTGTGTTCCAGTCTGTGTCTGTGTTCCAGTCTGTGTCCTTGTTCCAGTCTGTGTCCTTATTCCAGTCTGTGTCTGTGTTCCAGTCTGTGTCTGTGTTCCAGTCTGTGTCTGTGTTCCAGTCTGTGTCCTTGTTCCAGTCTGTGTCTGTGTTCCAGTCTATGTCCTTGTTCCAGACTGTGTCTGTGTTCCAGTCTGTGTCTGTGTTCCAGTCTGTGTCCTTGTTCCAGTCTGTGTCCTTGCTCCAGTCTGTGTCTGTGTTCCAGTCTGTGTCTGTGTTCCAGTCTGTGTCTGTGTTGCAGTCTGTGTCCTTGTTCCAGTCTGTGTCTGTGTTCCAGTCTGTGTCTGTGTTCCAGTCTGTGTCCTTGTTCCAGTCTGTGTCTGTGTTCCAGTCTGTGTCTGTGTTCCAGTCTGTGTCTGTGTTCCACTCTGTGTCTGTGTTCCAGTCTGTGTCCTTGTTCCAGTCTGTGTCTGTGTTCCAGTCTGTGTCTGTGTTCCAGTCTGTGTCTGTGTTCCAGTCTGTGTCCTTGTTCCAGTCTGTGTCCTTGTTCCAGTCTGTGTCCTTGTTCCAGTCTGTGTCTGTGTTCCAGTCTGTGTCCTTGTTCCAGTCTGTGTCCTTGTTCCAGTCTGTGTCTGTGTTCCAGTCTGTGTCTGTGTTCCAGTCTGTCTGTGTTCCAGTCTGTGTCCGTGTTCCAGTCTATGTCTGTGTTCCAGTCTGTGTCATTGTTCCAGTCTGTGTCTGTGTTCCAGTCTGTGTCTGTGTTCCAGTCTGTGTCTGTGTTCCAGTCTGTGTCCTTGTTCCAGTCTGTGTCTGTGTTCCAGTCTGTGTCTGTGTTCCAGTCTGTGTCTGTGTTCCAGTCTGTGTCCTTGTTCCAGTCTGTGTCTGTGTTCCAGTCTGTGTCCTTGTTCCAGTCTGTGTCTGTGTTCCCGTCTGTGCCTGTGTTCCAGTCTGTGTCCTTGTTCCAGTCTGTGTCTGTGTTCCAGTCTGTGTCCTTGTTCCAGTCTGTGTCCTTGTTCCAGTCTGTGTCTGTGTTCCAGTCTGTGTCCTTGTTCCAGTCTGTGTCTGTGTTCCAGTCTGTGTCTGTTTCCCGTCTGTGTCTGTGTTCCAGTCTGTCTGTGTTCCAGTCTGTGTCCGTGTTCCAGTCTGTGTCTGTGTTCCAGTCTGTGTCTGTGTTCCAGTCTGTGTCTGTGTTCCAGTCTGTATCCTTGATCCAGTCTGTGTCCTTGTTCCAGTCTGTGTCTGTGTTCCAGTCTGTGTCTGTGTTCCAGTCTGTGTCCTTGTTCCAGTCTGTATCTGTGTTCCAGTCTGTGTTCCAGTCTGTCTGTGTTCCAGTCTGTGTCCGTGTTCTAGTCTGTGTCTGTGTTCCAGTCTGTGTCCTTGTTCCAGTCTGTGTCTGTGTTCCAGTCGGTGTCTGTGTTCCAGTCTGTCTGTGTTCCAGTCTGTGTCCGTGTTCCAGTCTATGTCTGTGTTCCAGTCTGTGTCATTGTTCCAGTCTGTGTCTGTGTTCCAGTCTGTGTCTGTGTTCCAGTCTTTGTCCTTGTTCCAGTCTGTGTCTGTGTTCCAGTCTGTGTCCTTGTTCCAGTCTGTGTCCTTGTTCCAGTCTGTGTCCTTGTTCCAGTCTGTGTCCTTGTTCCAGTCTGTGTCCTTGTTCCAGTCTGTGTCCTTGTTCCAGTCTGTGTCTGTGTTCCATTCTGTGTCTGTGTTCCAGTCTGTGTCTGTGTTCCAGTCTGTGTCCTTGTTCGAGTCTGTGTCTGTGTTCCAGTCTGTGTCCTTGTTCCAGTCTGTGTCTGTGTTCCAGTCTGTGTCTGTGTTCCAGTCTGTGTCCTTGTTCCAGTCTGTGTCCTTGTTCCAGTCTGTGTCCTTGTTCCAGTCTGTGTCTGTGTTCCAGTCTGTGTCCTTGTTCCATTCTGCGTCTGTGTTCCAGTCTGTGTCTGTGTTCCAGTCTGTGTCTGTGTTCCAGTCTGTGTCCTTGTTCCAGTCTGTGTCCTTGTTCCAGTCTGTGTCCTTGTTCCAGTCTGTGTCTGTGTTCCAGTCTGTGTCCTTGTTCCAGTCTGTGTCTGTGTTCCAGTCTGTGTCCTTGTTCCATTCTGTGTCTGTGTTCCAGTCTGTGTCCTTGTTCCAGTCTGTGTCTGTGTTCCAGTCTGTGTCCTTGTTCCAGTCTGTGTCCTTGTTCCAGTCTGTGTCCTTGTTCCAGTCTGTGTCTGTGTTCCAGTCTGTGTCCTTGTTCCATTCTGTGTCTGTGTTCCAGTCTGTGTCTGTGTTCCAGTCTGTGTCTGTGTTCCAGTCTGTGTCCATGTTCCAGTCTGTGTCCTTGTTCCAGTCTGTGTCCTTGTTCCAGTCTGTGTCTGTGTTCCAGTCTGTGTCTGTGTTCCAGTCTGTGTCCTTGTTCCAGTCTGTGTCTGTGTTCCTGTCTGTGTCCTTGTTCCAGTCTGTGTCCTTGTTCCAGTCTGTGTCTGTGTTCCAGTCTCTGTCCTTGTTCCAGTCTGTGTCCTTGTTCCAGTCTGTGTCTGTGTTCCAGTCTGTGTCTGTGTTCCAGTCTGTATCTGTGTTCCAGTCTGTGTCTGTGTTCCAGTCTGTGTCATTGTTCCAGTCTGTGTCCGTGTTCCCGTCTGTGTCTGTGTTCCAGTCTGTGTCTTTGTTCCAGTCTGTGTCTGTGTTCCAGTCTGTGTCTGTGTTCCAGTCTGTGTCCTTGTTCCAGTCTGTGTCTGTGTTCCAGTCTGCGTCCTTGTTCCAGTCTGTGTCCTTGTTCCAGTCTGTATCTGTGTTCCAGTCTGTGTCTGTGTTCCAGTCTGTGTCCTTGTTCCAGTCTGTGTCCTTGTTCCAGTCTGTGTCCTTGTTCCAGTCTGTGTCTGTGTTCCAGTCTGTGTCTGTGTTCCAGTCTGTGTCCTTGTTCCAGTCTGTGTCCTTGTTCCAGTCTGTGTCCTGTGTTCCAATCTGTGTCCTTGTTCCAGTCTGTGTCCTTGTTCCAGTCTGTGTCTGTGTTCCAGTCTGTGTCTGTGTTCCAGTCTGTGTCTGTGTTCCAGTCTGTGTCCTTGTTCCAGTCTGTGTCCTTATTCCAGTCTGTGTCTGTGTTCCAGTCTGTGTCTGTGTTCCAGTCTGTGTCTGTGTTCCAGTCTGTGTCCTTGTTCCAGTCTGTGTCTGTGTTCCAGTCTGTGTCCTTGTTCCAGACTGTGTCTGTGTTCCAGTCTGTGTCTGTGTTCCAGTCTGTGTCCTTGTTCCAGTCTGTGTCCTTGCTCCAGTCTGTGTCTGTGTTCCAGTCTGTGTCTGTGTTCCAGTCTGTGTCTGTGTTGCAGTCTGTGTCCTTGTTCCAGTCTGTGTCTGTGTTCCAGTCTGTGTCTGTGTTCCAGTCTGTGTCCTTGTTCCAGTCTGTGTCTGTGTTCCAGTCTGTGTCTGTGTTCCAGTCTGTGTCTGTGTTCCAGTCTGTGTCCTTGTTCCAGTCTGTGTCTGTGTTCCAGTCTGTGTCTGTGTTCCAGTCTGTGTCTGTGTTCCAGTCTGTGTCCTTGTTCCAGTCTGTGTCCTTGTTCCAGTCTGTGTCCTTGTTCCAGTCTGTGTCTGTGTTCCAGTCTGTGTCCTTGTTCCAGTCTGTGTCCTTGTTCCAGTCTGTGTCTGTGTTCCAGTCTGTGTCTGTGTTCCAGTCTGTCTGTGTTCCAGTCTGTGTCCGTGTTCCAGTCTATGTCTGTGTTCCAGTCTGTGTCCTTGTTCCAGTCTGTGTCCTTGTTCCAGTCTGTGTCCTTGTTCCAGTCTGTGTCTGTGTTCCAGTCTGTGTCTGTGTTCCAGTCTGTGTCTGTGTTCCAGTCTGTGTCCTTGTTCCAGTCTGTGTCTGTGTTCCAGTCTGTGTCTGTGTTCCAGTCTGTGTCTGTGTTCCAGTCTGTGTCCTTGTTCCAGTCTGTGTCTGTGTTCCAGTCTGTGTCTGTTTCCCGTCTGTGTCTGTGTTCCAGTCTGTGTCCTTGTTCCAGTCTGTGTCTGTGTTCCCATCTGTGCCTGTGTTCCAGTCTGTGCCCTTGTTCCAGTCTGTGTCTGTGTTCCAGTCTGTGTCCTTATTCCAGTCTGTGTCTGTGTTCCAGTCTGTGTCTGTGTTCCAGTCTGTGTCTGTGTTCCAGTCTGTGTCCTTGTTCCAGTCTGTGTCTGTGTTCCAGTCTGTGTCTGTTTCCCGTCTGTGTCTGTGTTCCAGTCTGTCTGTGTTCCAGTCGGTGTCCGTGTTCCAGTCTGTGTCCGTGTTCCAGTCTGTGTCTGTGTTCCAGTCTGTGTCTGTGTTCCAGTCTGTATCCTTGATCCAGTCTGTGTCCTTGTTCCAGTCTGTGTCTGTGTTCCAGTCTGTGTCTGTGTTCCAGTCTGTGTCCTTGTTCCAGTCTGTGTCTGTTTTCCAGTCTGTGTCTGTGTTCCAGTCGGTGTCTGTGTTCCAGTCTGTCTGTGTTCCAGTCTGTGTCCGTGTTCCAGTCTATGTCTGTGTTCCAGTCTGTGTCATTGTTCCAGTCTGTGTCTGTGTTCCAGTCTGTGTCCTTGTTCCAGTCTGTGTCCTTGTTTCAGTCTGTGTCTGTGTTCCAGTCTGTGTCCTTGTTCCAGTCTGTGTCCTTGTTCCAGTCTGTGTCCTTGTTCCAGTCTGTGTCTGTGTTCCAGTCTGTGTCTGTGTTCCAGTCTGTGTCTGTGTTCCAGTCTGTGTCCTTGTTCCAGTCTGTGTCCTTGTTCCGGTCTGTGTCTGTGTTCCAGTCTGTGTCTGTGTTCCAGTCTGTGTCCTTATTCCAGTCTGTGTCCTTGTTCCAGTCTGTGTCCTTGTTCCAGTCTGTGTCAGTGTTCCAGTCTGTGTCAGTGTTCCAGTCTGTGTCTGTGTTCCAGTCTGTGTCCTTGTTCCAGTCTGTGTCTGTGTTCCAGTCTGTGTCTGTGTTCCAGTCTGTGTCCTTGTTCCAGTCTGTGTCTGTGTTCCAGTCTGTGTCCTTGTTCCAGTCTGTGTCCTTGTTCCAGTCTGTGTCCGTGTTCCAGTCTGTGTCTGTGTTCCAGTCTGTGTCTGTGTTCCAGTCTGTGTCCTTGTTCCAGTCTGTGTCCTTGTTCCAGTCTGTGTCTGTGTTCCAGTCTGTGTCCTTGTTTCAGTCTGTGTCCGTGTTCCAGTCTGTGTCTGTGTTCCAGTCTGTGTCCTTGTTCGAGTCTGTGTCTGTGTTCCCGTCTGTGTCTGTGTTCCAGTCTGTGTCCTTGTTCGAGTCTGTGTCTGTGTTCCAGTCTGTGTCTGTGTTCCAGTCTGTGTCTGTGTTCCAGTCTGTGTCCTTGTTCCAGTCTGTGTCCTTGTTCCAGTCTGTGTCTGTGTTCCAGTCTGTGTCCTTGTTCCAGTCTGTGCCTGTGTTCCAGTCTGTGTCTGTGTTCCAGTCTGTGTCTGTGTTCCAGTCTGTGTCCTTGTTCCAGTCTGTGTCCTTGTTCCAGTCTGTGTCTGTGTTCCAGTCTGTGTCTGTGTTCCAGTCTGTGTCCTTATTCCAGTCTGTGTCTGTGTTCCAGTCTGTGTCTGTGTTCCAGTCTGTGTCTGTGTTCCAGTCTGTGTCCTTGTTCCAGTCTGTGTCCTTGTTCCAGTCTGTGTCTGTGTTCCAGTCTGTGTCCTTGTTCCAGTCTGTGTCTGTGTTCCAGTCTGTGCCTGTGTTCCAGTCTGTGTCTGTGTTCCAGTCTGTGTCTGTGTTCCAGTCTGTGTCCTTATTCCAGTCTATGTCTGTGTTCCAGTCTGTGTCCTTGTTCCAGTCTGTGTCCTTGTTCCAGTCTGTGTCTGTGTTCCAGTCTGTGTCTGTGTTCCAGTCTGTGTCCTTGTTCCAGTCTGTGTCTGTGTTCCAGTCTGTGTCTGTGTTCCAGTCTGTGTCTGTGTTCCAGTCTGTGTCCTTATTCCAGTCTGTGTCTGTGTCTGTGTTCCAGTCTGTGTCTGTGTTCCAGTCTGTGTCCTTGTTCCAGTCTGTGTCCTTGTTCCAGTCTGTGTCTGTGTTCCAGTCTGTGTCCTTGTTCCAGTCTGTGTCTGTGCTCCAGTCTGTGCCTGTGTTCCAGTCTGTGTCTGTGTTCCAGTCTGTGTCTGTGTTCCAGTCTGTGTCTGTGTTCCAGTCTGTGTCTGTGTTCCAGTCTGTGTCTGTGTTCCAGTCTGTGTCCTTGTTCCAGTCTGTGTCCTTATTCCAGTCTGCGTCTGTGTTCCAGTCTGTGTCTGTGTTCCAGTCTGTGTCTGTGTTCCAGTCTGTGTCCTTGTTCCAGTCTGTGTCTGTGTTCCAGTCTGTGTCCTTGTTCCAGACTGTGTCTGTGTTCCAGTCTGTGTCTGTGTTCCAGTCTGTGTCCTTGTTCCAGTCTGTGTCCTTGCTCCAGTCTGTGTCTGTGTTCCAGTCTGTGTCTGTGTTCCAGTCTGTGTCTGTGTTGCAGTCTGTGTCCTTGTTCCAGTCTGTGTCTGTGTTCCAGTCTGTGTCTGTGTTCCAGTCTGTGTCCTTGTTCCAGTCTGTGTCTGTGTTCCAGTCTGTGTCTGTGTTCCAGTCTGTGTCTGTGTTCCACTCTGTGTCTGTGTTCAAGTCTGTGTCCTTGTTCCAGTCTATGTCTGTGTTCCAGTCTGTGTCTGTGTTCCAGTCTGTGTCTGTGTTCCAGTCTGTGTCCTTGTTCCAGTCTGTGTCCTTGTTCCAGTCTGTGTCCTTGTTCCAGTCTGTGTCTGTGTTCCAGTCTGTGTCCTTGTTCCAGTCTGTGTCCTTGTTCCAGTCTGTGTCTGTGTTCCAGTCTGTGTCTGTGTTCCAGTCTGTCTGTGTTCCAGTCTGTGTCCGTGTTCCAGTCTATGTCTGTGTTCCAGTCTGTGTCATTGTTCCAGTCTGTGTCTGTGTTCCAGTCTGTGTCTGTGTTCCAGTCTGTGTCTGTGTTCCAGTCTGTGTCCTTGTTCCAGTCTGTGTCTGTGTTCCAGTCTGTGTCTGTGTTCCAGTCTGTGTCTGTGTTCCAGTCTGTGTCCTTGTTCCAGTCTGTGTCTGTGTTCCAGTCTGTGTCTGTTTCCCGTCTGTGTCTGTGTTCCAGTCTGTGTCCTTGTTCCAGTCTGTGTCTGTGTTCCCGTCTGTGCCTGTGTTCCAGTCTGTGTCCTTGTTCCAGTCTGTGTCTGTGTTCCAGTCTGTGTCCTTATTCCAGTCTGTGTCTGTGTTCCAGTCTGTGTCTGTGTTCCAGTCTGTGTCCTTGTTCCAGTCTGTGTCTGTGTTCCAGTCTGTGTCTGTTTCCCGTCTGTGTCTGTGTTCCAGTCTGTCTGTGTTCCAGTCTGTGTCCGTGTTCCAGTCTGTGTCCGTGTTCCAGTCTGTGTCTGTGTTCCAGTCTGTGTCTGTGTTCCAGTCTGTATCCTTGATCCAGTCTGTGTCCTTGTTCCAGTCTGTGTCTGTGTTCCAGTCTGTGTCTGTGTTCCAGTCTGTGTCCTTGTTCCAGTCTGTGTCTGTGTTCCAGTCTGTGTTCCAGTCTGTCTGTGTTCCAGTCTGTGTCCGTGTTCTAGTCTGTGTCTGTGTTCCAGTCTGTGTCCTTGTTCCAGTCTGTGTCTGTGTTCCAGTCGGTGTCTGTGTTCCAGTCTGTCTGTGTTCCAGTCTGTGTCCGTGTTCCAGTCTATGTCTCTGTTCCAGTCTGTGTCATTGTTCCAGTCTGTGTCTGTGTTCCAGTCTGTGTCTGTGTTCCAGTCTGTGTCTGTGTTCGAGTCTGTGTCTGTGTTCCAGTCTTTGTCCTTGTTCCAGTCTGTGTCTGTGTTCCAGTCTGTGTCCTTGTTCCAGTCTGTGTCCTTGTTCCAGTCTGTGTCCTTGTTCCAGTCTGTGTCCTTGTTCCAGTCTGTGTCTGTGTTCCATTCTGTGTCTGTGTTCCAGTCTGTGTCTGTGTTCCAGTCTGTGTCCTTGTTCGAGTCTGTGTCTGTGTTCCAGTCTGTGTCCTTGTTCCAGTCTGTGTCTGTGTTCCAGTCTGTGTCCTTGTTCCAGTCTGTGTCCTTGTTCCAGTCTGTGTCCTTGTTCCAGTCTGTGTCTGTGTTCCAGTCTGTGTCCTTGTTCCAGTCTGTGTCCTTGTTCCAGTCTGTGTCTGTGTTCCAGTCTGTGTCTGTGTTCCAGTCTGTGTCTGTGTTCCAGTCTGTGTCCATGTTCCAGTCTGTGTCCTTGTTCCAGTCTGTGTCCTTGTTCCAGTCTGTGTCTGTGTTCCAGTCTGTGTCTGTGTTCCAGTCTGTGTCCTTGTTCCAGTCTGTGTCTGTGTTCCAGTCTGTGTCCTTGTTCCAGTCTGTGTCCTTGTTCCAGTCTGTGTCTGTGTTCCAGTCTGTGTCCTTGTTCCAGTCTGTGTCCTTGTTCCAGTCTGTGTCTGTGTTCCAGTCTGTGTCTGTGTTCCAGTCTGTATCTGTGTTCCAGTCTGTGTCTGTGTTCCAGTCTGTGTCCTTGTTCCAGTCTGTGTCCGTGTTCCCGTCTGTGTCTGTGTTCCAGTCTGTGTCTTTGTTCCAGTCTGTGTCTGTGTTCCAGTCTGTGTCTGTGTTCCAGTCTGTGTCCTTGTTCCAGTCTGTGTCTGTGTTCCAGTCTGCGTCCTTGTTCCAGTCTGTGTCCTTGTTCCAGTCTGTGTCTGTGTTCCAGTCTGTGTCTGTGTTCCAGTCTGTTTCCTTGTTCCAGTCTGTGTCCTTGTTCCAGTCTGTGTCCTTGTTCCAGTCTGTGTCTGTGTTCCAGTCTGTGTCTGTGTTCCAGTCTGTGTCTGTGTTCCAGTCTGTGTCCTTGTTCCAGTCTGTGTCCTTGTTCCAGTCTGTGTCCTGTGTTCCAATCTGTGTCCTTGTTCCAGTCTGTGTCCTTGTTCCAGTCTGTGTCTGTGTTCCAGTCTGTGTCTGTGTTCCAGTCTGTGTCTGTGTTCCAGTCTGTGTCCTTGTTCCAGTCTGTGTCCTTATTACAGTCTGTGTCTGTGTTCCAGTCTGTGTCTGTGTTCCAGTCTGTGTCTGTGTTCCAGTCTGTGTCCTTGTTCCAGTCTGTGTCTGTGTTCCAGTCTGTGTCCTTGTTCCAGACTGTGTCTGTGTTCCAGTCTGTGTCTGTGTTCCAGTCTGTGTCCTTGTTCCAGTCTGTGTCCTTGCTCCAGTCTGTGTCTGTGTTCCAGTCTGTGTCTGTGTTCCAGTCTGTGTCTGTGTTGCAGTCTGTGTCCTTGTTCCAGTCTGTGTCTGTGTTCCAGTCTGTGTCTGTGTTCCAGTCTGTGTCCTTGTTCCAGTCTGTGTCTGTGTTCCAGTCTGTGTCTGTGTTCCAGTCTGTGTCTGTGTTCCACTCTGTGTCTGTGTTCCAGTCTGTGTCTGTGTTCCAGTCTGTGTCTGTGTTCCAGTCTGTGTCTGTGTTCCAGTCTGTGTCCTTGTTCCAGTCTGTGTCCTTGTTCCAGTCTGTGTCCTTGTTCCAGTCTGTGTCTGTGTTCCAGTCTGTGTCCTTGTTCCAGTCTGTGTCCTTGTTCCAGTCTGTGTCTGTGTTCCAGTCTGTGTCTGTGTTCCAGTCAGTGTCTGTGTTCCAGTCTGTGTCCTTGTTCCAGTCTGTGTCTGTGTTCCAGTCTGTGTCCTTGTTCCAGTCTGTGTCCTTGTTCCAGTCTGTGTCCTTGTTCCAGTCTGTGTCTGTGTTCCATTCTGTGTCCTTGTTCCAGTCTGTGTCCTTGTTCCAGTCTGTGTCCTTGTTCCAGTCTGTGTCTGTGTTCCAGTCTGTGTCCTTGTTCCAGTCTGTGTCCTTGTTCCAGTCTGTGTCTGTGTTCCAGTCTGTGTCCGTGTTCCAGTCTATGTCTGTGTTCCAGTCTGTGTCATTGTTCCAGTCTGTGTCTGTGTTCCAGTCTGTGTCTGTGTTCCAGTCTGTGTCTGTGTTCCAGTCTGTGTCCTTGTTCCAGTCTGTGTCTGTGTTCCAGTCTGTGTCTGTGTTCCAGTCTGTGTCTGTGTTCCAGTCTGTGTCCTTGTTCCAGTCTGTGTCTGTGTTCCAGTCTGTGTCTGTTTCCCGTCTGTGTCTGTGTTCCAGTCTGTGTCCTTGTTCCAGTCTGTGTCTGTGTTCCCGTCTGTGCCTGTGTTCCAGTCTGTGTCCTTGTTCCAGTCTGTGTTCCAGTCTGTGTCCTTATTCCAGTCTGTGTCTGTGTTCCAGTCTGTGTCTGTGTTCCAGTCTGTGTCCTTGTTCCAGTCTGTGTCTGTGTTCCAGTCTGTGTCTGTTTCCCGTCTGTGTCTGTGTTCCAGTCTGTCTGTGTTCCAGTCTGTGTCCGTGTTCCAGTCTGTGTCCGTGTTCCAGTCTGTGTCTGTGTTCCAGTCTGTGTCTGTGTTCCAATCTGTATCCTTGATCCAGTCTGTGTCCTTGTTCCAGTCTGTGTCTGTGTTCCAGTCTGTGTCTGTGTTCCAGTCTGTGTCTGTGTTCCAGTCTGTGTCTGTATTCCAGTCTGTGTCCTTGTTCCGGTCTGTGTCTGTGTTCCAGTCTGTGTCTGTGTTCCAGTCTGTATCCTTGATCCAGTCTGTGTCCTTGTTCCAGTCTGTGTCTGTGTTCCAGTCTGTGTCTGTGTTCCAGTCTGTGTCCTTGTTCCAGTCTGTGTCTGTGTTCCAGTCTGTGTTCCAGTCTGTCTGTGTTCCAGTCTGTGTCCGTGTTCTAGTCTGTGTCTGTGTTCTAGTCTGTGTCCTTGTTCCAGTCTGTGTCTGTGTTCCAGTCTGTGTCTGTGTTCCAGTCTGTGTCCTTGTTCCAGTCTGTGTCCTTGTTCCAGTCTGTGTCTGTGTTCCAGTCTGTGTCTGTGTTCCAGTCTGTATCTGTGTTCCAGTCTGTGTCTGTGTTCCAGTCTGTGTCCTTGTTCCAGTCTGTGTCCGTGTTCCCGTCTGTGTCTGTGTTCCAGTCTGTGTCTTTGTTCCAGTCTGTGTCTGTGTTCCAGTCTGTGTCTGTGTTCCAGTCTGTGTCCTTGTTCCAGTCTGTGTCTGTGTTCCAGTCTGCGTCCTTGTTCCAGTCTGTGTCCTTGTTCCAGTCTGTGTCTGTGTTCCAGTCTGTGTCTGTGTTCCAGTCTGTGTCCTTGTTCCAGTCTGTGTCCTTGTTCCAGTCTGTGTCCTTGTTCCAGTCTGTGTCTGTGTTCCAGTCTGTGTCTGTGTTCCAGTCTGTGTCCTTGTTCCAGTCTGTGTCCTTGTTCCAGTCTGTGTCCTGTGTTCCAATCTGTGTCCTTGTTCCAGTCTGTGTCCTTGTTCCAGTCTGTGTCTGTGTTCCAGTCTGTGTCTGTGTTCCAGTCTGTGTCTGTGTTCCAGTCTGTGTCCTTGTTCCAGTCTGTGTCCTTATTCCAGTCTGTGTCTGTGTTCCAGTCTGTGTCTGTGTTCCAGTCTGTGTCTGTGTTCCAGTCTGTGTCCTTGTTCCAGTCTGTGTCTGTGTTCCAGTCTGTGTCCTTGTGCCAGACTGTGTCTGTGTTCCAGTCTGTGTCTGTGTTCCAGTCTGTGTCCTTGTTCCAGTCTGTGTCCTTGCTCCAGTCTGTGTCTGTGTTCCAGTCTGTGTCTGTGTTCCAGTCTGTGTCTGTGTTGCAGTCTGTGTCCTTGTTCCAGTCTGTGTCTGTGTTCCAGTCTGTGTCTGTGTTCCAGTCTGTGTCCTTGTTCCAGTCTGTGTCTGTGTTCCAGTCTGTGTCTGTGTTCCAGTCTGTGTCTGTGTTCCACTCTGTGTCTGTGTTCAAGTCTGTGTCCTTGTTCCAGTCTATGTCTGTGTTCCAGTCTGTGTCTGTGTTCCAGTCTGTGTCTGTGTTCCAGTCTGTGTCCTTGTTCCAGTCTGTGTCCTTGTTCCAGTCTGTGTCCTTGTTCCAGTCTGTGTCTGTGTTCCAGTCTGTGTCCTTGTTCCAGTCTGTGTCCTTGTTCCAGTCTGTGTCTGTGTTCCAGTCTGTGTCTGTGTTCCAGTCTGTCTGTGTTCCAGTCTGTGTCCGTGTTCCAGTCTATGTCTGTGTTCCAGTCTGTGTCATTGTTCCAGTCTGTGTCTGTGTTCCAGTCTGTGTCTGTGTTCCAGTCTGTGTCTGTGTTCCAGTCTGTGTCCTTGTTCCAGTCTGTGTCTGTGTTCCAGTCTGTGTCTGTGTTCCAGTCTGTGTCTGTGTTCCAGTCTGTGTCCTTGTTCCAGTCTGTGTCTGTGTTCCAGTCTGTGTCTGTTTCCCGTCTGTGTCTGTGTTCCAGTCTGTGTCCTTGTTCCAGTCTGTGTCTGTGTTCCCGTCTGTGCCTGTGTTCCAGTCTGTGTCCTTGTTCCAGTCTGTGTCTGTGTTCCAGTCTGTGTCCTTATTCCAGTCTGTGTCTGTGTTCCAGTCTGTGTCTGTGTTCCAGTCTGTGTCCTTGTTCCAGTCTGTGTCTGTGTTCCAGTCTGTGTCTGTTTCCCGTCTGTGTCTGTGTTCCAGTCTGTCTGTGTTCCAGTCTGTGTCCGTGTTCCAGTCTGTGTCCGTGTTCCAGTCTGTGTCTGTGTTCCAGTCTGTGTCTGTGTTCCAGTCTGTATCCTTGATCCAGTCTGTGTCCTTGTTCCAGTCTGTGTCTGTGTTCCAGTCTGTGTCTGTGTTCCAGTCTGTGTCCTTGTTCCAGTCTGTGTCTGTGTTCCAGTCTGTGTTCCAGTCTGTCTGTGTTCCAGTCTGTGTCCGTGTTCTAGTCTGTGTCTGTGTTCCAGTCTGTGTCCTTGTTCCAGTCTGTGTCTGTGTTCCAGTCGGTGTCTGTGTTCCAGTCTGTCTGTGTTCCAGTCTGTGTCCGTGTTCCAGTCTATGTCTCTGTTCCAGTCTGTGTCATTGTTCCAGTCTGTGTCTGTGTTCCAGTCTGTGTCTGTGTTCCAGTCTGTGTCTGTGTTCGAGTCTGTGTCTGTGTTCCAGTCTTTGTCCTTGTTCCAGTCTGTGTCTGTGTTCCAGTCTGTGTCCTTGTTCCAGTCTGTGTCCTTGTATCAGTCTGTGTCCTTGTTCCAGTCTGTGTCCTTGTTCCAGTCTGTGTCCTTGTTCCAGTCTGTGTCTGTGTTCCATTCTGTGTCTGTGTTCCAGTCTGTGTCTGTGTTCCAGTCTGTGTCCTTGTTCGAGTCTGTGTCTGTGTTCCAGTCTGTGTCCTTGTTCCAGTCTGTGTCTGTGTTCCAGTCTGTGTCCTTGTTCCAGTCTGTGTCCTTGTTCCAGTCTGTGTCCTTGTTCCAGTCTGTGTCTGTGTTCCAATCTGTGTCCTTGTTCCAGTCTGTGTCCTTGTTCCAGTCTGTGTCTGTGTTCCAGTCTGTGTCTGTGTTCCAGTCTGTGTCTGTGTTCCAGTCTGTGTCCATGTTCCAGTCTGTGTCCTTGTTCCAGTCTGTGTCCTTGTTCCAGTCTGTGTCTGTGTTCCAGTCTGTGTCTGTGTTCCAGTCTGTGTCCTTGTTCCAGTCTGTGTCTGTGTTCCAGTCTGTGTCCTTGTTCCAGTCTGTGTCCTTGTTCCAGTCTGTGTCTGTGTTCCAGTCTGTGTCCTTGTTCCAGTCTGTGTCCTTGTTCCAGTCTGTGTCTGTGTTCCAGTCTGTGTCTGTGTTCCAGTCTGTATCTGTGTTCCAGTCTGTGTCTGTGTTCCAGTCTGTGTCCTTGTTCCAGTCTGTGTCCGTGTTCCCGTCTGTGTCTGTGTTCCAGTCTGTGTCTTTGTTCCAGTCTGTGTCTGTGTTCCAGTCTGTGTCTGTGTTCCAGTCTGTGTCCTTGTTCCAGTCTGTGTCTGTGTTCCAGTCTGCGTCCTTGTTCCAGTCTGTGTCCTTGTTCCAGTCTGTGTCTGTGTTCCAGTCTGTGTCTGTGTTCCAGTCTGTTTCCTTGTTCCAGTCTGTGTCCTTGTTCCAGTCTGTGTCCTTGTTCCAGTCTGTGTCTGTGTTCCAGTCTGTGTCTGTGTTCCAGTCTGTGTCTGTGTTCCAGTCTGTGTCCTTGTTCCAGTCTGTGTCCTTGTTCCAGTCTGTGTCCTGTGTTCCAATCTGTGTCCTTGTTCCAGTCTGTGTCCTTGTTCCAGTCTGTGTCTGTGTTCCAGTCTGTGTCTGTGTTCCAGTCTGTGTCTGTGTTCCAGTCTGTGTCCTTGTTCCAGTCTGTGTCCTTATTACAGTCTGTGTCTGTGTTCCAGTCTGTGTCTGTGTTCCAGTCTGTGTCTGTGTTCCAGTCTGTGTCCTTGTTCCAGTCTGTGTCTGTGTTCCAGTCTGTGTCCTTGTTCCAGACTGTGTCTGTGTTCCAGTCTGTGTCTGTGTTCCAGTCTGTGTCCTTGTTCCAGTCTGTGTCCTTGCTCCAGTCTGTGTCTGTGTTCCAGTCTGTGTCTGTGTTCCAGTCTGTGTCTGTGTTGCAGTCTGTGTCCTTGTTCCAGTCTGTGTCTGTGTTCCAGTCTGTGTCTGTGTTCCAGTCTGTGTCCTTGTTCCAGTCTGTGTCTGTGTTCCAGTCTGTGTCTGTGTTCCAGTCTGTGTCTGTGTTCCACTCTGTGTCTGTGTTCCAGTCTGTGTCTGTGTTCCAGTCTGTGTCTGTGTTCCAGTCTGTGTCTGTGTTCCAGTCTGTGTCTGTGTTCCAGTCTGTGTCCTTGTTCCAGTCTGTGTCCTTGTTCCAGTCTGTGTCCTTGTTCCAGTCTGTGTCTGTGTTCCAGTCTGTGTCCTTGTTCCAGTCTGTGTCCTTGTTCCAGTCTGTGTCTGTGTTCCAGTCTGTGTCTGTGTTCCAGTCAGTGTCTGTGTTCCAGTCTGTGTCCTTGTTCCAGTCTGTGTCTGTGTTCCAGTCTGTGTCCTTGTTCCAGTCTGTGTCCTTGTTCCAGTCTGTGTCCTTGTTCCAGTCTGTGTCTGTGTTCCAGTCTGTGTCCTTGTTCCAGTCTGTGTCCTTGTTCCAGTCTGTGTCCTTGTTCCAGTCTGTGTCTGTGTTCCAGTCTGTGTCCTTGTTCCAGTCTGTGTCCTTGTTCCAGTCTGTGTCTGTGTTCCAGTCTGTGTCCGTGTTCCAGTCTATGTCTGTGTTCCAGTCTGTGTCATTGTTCCAGTCTGTGTCTGTGTTCCAGTCTGTGTCTGTGTTCCAGTCTGTGTCTGTGTTCCAGTCTGTGTCCTTGTTCCAGTCTGTGTCTGTGTTCCAGTCTGTGTCTGTGTTCCAGTCTGTGTCTGTGTTCCAGTCTGTGTCCTTGTTCCAGTCTGTGTCTGTGTTCCAGTCTGTGTCTGTTTCCCGTCTGTGTCTGTGTTCCAGTCTGTGTCCTTGTTCCAGTCTGTGTCTGTGTTCCCGTCTGTGCCTGTGTTCCAGTCTGTGTCCTTGTTCCAGTCTGTGTTCCAGTCTGTGTCCTTATTCCAGTCTGTGTCTGTGTTCCAGTCTGTGTCTGTGTTCCAGTCTGTGTCCTTGTTCCAGTCTGTGTCTGTGTTCCAGTCTGTGTCTGTTTCCCGTCTGTGTCTGTGTTCCAGTCTGTCTGTGTTCCAGTCTGTGTCCGTGTTCCAGTCTGTGTCCGTGTTCCAGTCTGTGTCTGTGTTCCAGTCTGTGTCTGTGTTCCAATCTGTATCCTTGATCCAGTCTGTGTCCTTGTTCCAGTCTGTGTCTGTGTTCCAGTCTGTGTCTGTGTTCCAGTCTGTGTCTGTGTTCCAGTCTGTGTCTGTGTTCCAGTCTGTGTCCTTGTTCCAGTCTGTGTCTGTGTTCCAGTCTGTGTCCTTGTTCCAGTCTGTGTCCTTGTTCCAGTCTGTGTCTGTGTTCCAGTCTGTGTCTGTGTTCCAGTCTGTATCTGTGTTCCAGTCTGTGTCTGTGTTCCAGTCTGTGTCCTTGTTCCAGTCTGTGTCCGTGTTCCCGTCTGTGTCTGTGTTCCAGTCTGTGTCTTTGTTCCAGTCTGTGTCTGTGTTCCAGTCTGTGTCTGTGTTCCAGTCTGTGTCCTTGTTCCAGTCTGTGTCTGTGTTCCAGTCTGCGTCCTTGTTCCAGTCTGTGTCCTTGTTCCAGTCTGTGTCTGTGTTCCAGTCTGTGTCTGTGTTCCAGTCTGTGTCCTTGTTCCAGTCTGTGTCCTTGTTCCAGTCTGTGTCCATGTTCCAGTCTGTGTCTGTGTTCCAGTCTGTGTCTGTGTTCCAGTCTGTGTCCTTGTTCCAGTCTGTGTCCTTGTTCCAGTCTGTGTCCTGTGTTCCAATCTGTGTCCTTGTTCCAGTCTGTGTCCTTGTTCCAGTCTGTGTCTGTGTTCCAGTCTGTGTCTGTGTTCCAGTCTGTGTCTGTGTTCCAGTCTGTGTCCTTGTTCCAGTCTGTGTCCTTATTCCAGTCTGTGTCTGTGTTCCAGTCTGTGTCTGTGTTCCAGTCTGTGTCTGTGTTCCAGTCTGTGTCCTTGTTCCAGTCTGTGTCTGTGTTCCAGTCTATGTCCTTGTTCCAGACTGTGTCCTTGCTCCAGTCTGTGTCTGTGTTCCAGTCTGTGTCTGTGTTCCAGTCTGTGTCTGTGTTGCAGTCTGTGTCCTTGTTCCAGTCTGTGTCTGTGTTCCAGTCTGTGTCTGTGTTCCAGTCTGTGTCCTTGTTCCAGTCTGTGTCTGTGTTCCAGTCTGTGTCCTTGTTCCAGTCTGTGTCCTTGTTCCAGTCTGTGTCCTTGTTCCAGTCTGTGTCTGTGTTCCAGTCTGTGTCTGTGTTCCAGTCTGTGTCCTTGTTCCAGTCTGTGTCCTTGTTCCAGTCTGTGTCCTGTGTTCCAATCTGTGTCCTTGTTCCAGTCTGTGTCCTTGTTCCAGTCTGTGTCTGTGTTCCAGTCTGTGTCTGTGTTCCAGTCTGTGTCTGTGTTCCAGTCTGTGTCCTTGTTCCAGTCTGTGTCCTTATTCCAGTCTGTGTCTGTGTTCCAGTCTGTGTCTGTGTTCCAGTCTGTGTCTGTGTTCCAGTCTGTGTCCTTGTTCCAGTCTGTGTCTGTGTTCCAGTCTGTGTCCTTGTTCCAGACTGTGTCTGTGTTCCAGTCTGTGTCTGTGTTCCAGTCTGTGTCCTTGTTCCAGTCTGTGTCCTTGCTCCAGTCTGTGTCTGTGTTCCAGTCTGTGTCTGTGTTCCAGTCTGTGTCTGTGTTGCAGTCTGTGTCCTTGTTCCAGTCTGTGTCTGTGTTCCAGTCTGTGTCTGTGTTCCAGTCTGTGTCCTTGTTCCAGTCTGTGTCTGTGTTCCAGTCTGTGTCTGTGTTCCAGTCTGTGTCTGTGTTCCACTCTGTGTCTGTGTTCAAGTCTGTGTCCTTGTTCCAGTCTATGTCTGTGTTCCAGTCTGTGTCTGTGTTCCAGTCTGTGTCTGTGTTCCAGTCTGTGTCCTTGTTCCAGTCTGTGTCCTTGTTCCAGTCTGTGTCCTTGTTCCAGTCTGTGTCTGTGTTCCAGTCTGTGTCCTTGTTCCAGTCTGTGTCCTTGTTCCAGTCTGTGTCTGTGTTCCAGTCTGTGTCTGTGTTCCAGTCTGTCTGTGTTCCAGTCTGTGTCCGTGTTCCAGTCTATGTCTGTGTTCCAGTCTGTGTCATTGTTCCAGTCTGTGTCTGTGTTCCAGTCTGTGTCTGTGTTCCAGTCTGTGTCTGTGTTCCAGTCTGTGTCCTTGTTCCAGTCTGTGTCTGTGTTCCAGTCTGTGTCTGTGTTCCAGTCTGTGTCTGTGTTCCAGTCTGTGTCCTTGTTCCAGTCTGTGTCTGTGTTCCAGTCTGTGTCTGTTTCCCGTCTGTGTCTGTGTTCCAGTCTGTGTCCTTGTTCCAGTCTGTGTCTGTGTTCCCGTCTGTGCCTGTGTTCCAGTCTGTGTCCTTGTTCCAGTCTGTGTCTGTGTTCCAGTCTGTGTCCTTATTCCAGTCTGTGTCTGTGTTCCAGTCTGTGTCTGTGTTCCAGTCTGTGTCCTTGTTCCAGTCTGTGTCTGTGTTCCAGTCTGTGTCTGTTTCCCGTCTGTGTCTGTGTTCCAGTCTGTCTGTGTTCCAGTCTGTGTCCGTGTTCCAGTCTGTGTCCGTGTTCCAGTCTGTGTCTGTGTTCCAGTCTGTGTCTGTGTTCCAGTCTGTATCCTTGATCCAGTCTGTGTCCTTGTTCCAGTCTGTGTCTGTGTTCCAGTCTGTGTCTGTGTTCCAGTCTGTGTCCTTGTTCCAGTCTGTGTCTGTGTTCCAGTCTGTGTTCCAGTCTGTCTGTGTTCCAGTCTGTGTCCGTGTTCTAGTCTGTGTCTGTGTTCCAGTCTGTGTCCTTGTTCCAGTCTGTGTCTGTGTTCCAGTCGGTGTCTGTGTTCCAGTCTGTCTGTGTTCCAGTCTGTGTCCGTGTTCCAGTCTATGTCTCTGTTCCAGTCTGTGTCATTGTTCCAGTCTGTGTCTGTGTTCCAGTCTGTGTCTGTGTTCCAGTCTGTGTCTGTGTTCGAGTCTGTGTCTGTGTTCCAGTCTTTGTCCTTGTTCCAGTCTGTGTCTGTGTTCCAGTCTGTGTCCTTGTTCCAGTCTGTGTCCTTGTTCCAGTCTGTGTCCTTGTTCCAGTCTGTGTCCTTGTTCCAGTCTGTGTCCTTGTTCCAGTCTGTGTCTGTGTTCCATTCTGTGTCTGTGTTCCAGTCTGTGTCTGTGTTCCAGTCTGTGTCCTTGTTCGAGTCTGTGTCTGTGTTCCAGTCTGTGTCCTTGTTCCAGTCTGTGTCTGTGTTCCAGTCTGTGTCCTTGTTCCAGTCTGTGTCCTTGTTCCAGTCTGTGTCCTTGTTCCAGTCTGTGTCTGTGTTCCAGTCTGTGTCCTTGTTCCAGTCTGTGTCCTTGTTCCAGTCTGTGTCTGTGTTCCAGTCTGTGTCTGTGTTCCAGTCTGTGTCTGTGTTCCAGTCTGTGTCCATGTTCCAGTCTGTGTCCTTGTTCCAGTCTGTGTCCTTGTTCCAGTCTGTGTCTGTGTTCCAGTCTGTGTCTGTGTTCCAGTCTGTGTCCTTGTTCCAGTCTGTGTCTGTGTTCCAGTCTGTGTCCTTGTTCCAGTCTGTGTCCTTGTTCCAGTCTGTGTCTGTGTTCCAGTCTGTGTCCTTGTTCCAGTCTGTGTCCTTGTTCCAGTCTGTGTCTGTGTTCCAGTCTGTGTCTGTGTTCCAGTCTGTATCTGTGTTCCAGTCTGTGTCTGTGTTCCAGTCTGTGTCCTTGTTCCAGTCTGTGTCCGTGTTCCCGTCTGTGTCTGTGTTCCAGTCTGTGTCTTTGTTCCAGTCTGTGTCTGTGTTCCAGTCTGTGTCTGTGTTCCAGTCTGTGTCCTTGTTCCAGTCTGTGTCTGTGTTCCAGTCTGCGTCCTTGTTCCAGTCTGTGTCCTTGTTCCAGTCTGTGTCTGTGTTCCAGTCTGTGTCTGTGTTCCAGTCTGTTTCCTTGTTCCAGTCTGTGTCCTTGTTCCAGTCTGTGTCCTTGTTCCAGACTGTGTCTGTGTTCCAGTCTGTGTCTGTGTTCCAGTCTGTGTCCTTGTTCCAGTCTGTGTCCTTGCTCCAGTCTGTGTCTGTGTTCCAGTCTGTGTCTGTGTTCCAGTCTGTGTCTGTGTTGCAGTCTGTGTCCTTGTTCCAGTCTGTGTCTGTGTTCCAGTCTGTGTCTGTGTTCCAGTCTGTGTCCTTGTTCCAGTCTGTGTCTGTGTTCCAGTCTGTGTCTGTGTTCCAGTCTGTGTCTGTGTTCCACTCTGTGTCTGTGTTCAAGTCTGTGTCCTTGTTCCAGTCTATGTCTGTGTTCCAGTCTGTGTCTGTGTTCCAGTCTGTGTCTGTGTTCCAGTCTGTGTCCTTGTTCCAGTCTGTGTCCTTGTTCCAGTCTGTGTCCTTGTTCCAGTCTGTGTCTGTGTTCCAGTCTGTGTCCTTGTTCCAGTCTGTGTCCTTGTTCCAGTCTGTGTCTGTGTTCCAGTCTGTGTCTGTGTTCCAGTCTGTCTGTGTTCCAGTCTGTGTCCGTGTTCCAGTCTATGTCTGTGTTCCAGTCTGTGTCATTGTTCCAGTCTGTGTCTGTGTTCCAGTCTGTGTCTGTGTTCCAGTCTGTGTCTGTGTTCCAGTCTGTGTCCTTGTTCCAGTCTGTGTCTGTGTTCCAGTCTGTGTCTGTGTTCCAGTCTGTGTCTGTGTTCCAGTCTGTGTCCTTGTTCCAGTCTGTGTCTGTGTTCCAGTCTGTGTCTGTTTCCCGTCTGTGTCTGTGTTCCAGTCTGTGTCCTTGTTCCAGTCTGTGTCTGTGTTCCCGTCTGTGCCTGTGTTCCAGTCTGTGTCCTTGTTCCAGTCTGTGTCTGTGTTCCAGTCTGTGTCCTTATTCCAGTCTGTGTCTGTGTTCCAGTCTGTGTCTGTGTTCCAGTCTGTGTCCTTGTTCCAGTCTGTGTCTGTGTTCCAGTCTGTGTCTGTTTCCCGTCTGTGTCTGTGTTCCAGTCTGTCTGTGTTCCAGTCTGTGTCCGTGTTCCAGTCTGTGTCCGTGTTCCAGTCTGTGTCTGTGTTCCAGTCTGTGTCTGTGTTCCAGTCTGTATCCTTGATCCAGTCTGTGTCCTTGTTCCAGTCTGTGTCTGTGTTCCAGTCTGTGTCTGTGTTCCAGTCTGTGTCCTTGTTCCAGTCTGTGTCTGTGTTCCAGTCTGTGTTCCAGTCTGTCTGTGTTCCAGTCTGTGTCCGTGTTCTAGTCTGTGTCTGTGTTCCAGTCTGTGTCCTTGTTCCAGTCTGTGTCTGTGTTCCAGTCGGTGTCTGTGTTCCAGTCTGTCTGTGTTCCAGTCTGTGTCCGTGTTCCAGTCTATGTCTCTGTTCCAGTCTGTGTCATTGTTCCAGTCTGTGTCTGTGTTCCAGTCTGTGTCTGTGTTCCAGTCTGTGTCTGTGTTCGAGTCTGTGTCTGTGTTCCAGTCTTTGTCCTTGTTCCAGTCTGTGTCTGTGTTCCAGTCTGTGTCCTTGTTCCAGTCTGTGTCCTTGTTCCAGTCTGTGTCCTTGTTCCAGTCTGTGTCCTTGTTCCAGTCTGTGTCCTTGTTCCAGTCTGTGTCTGTGTTCCATTCTGTGTCTGTGTTCCAGTCTGTGTCTGTGTTCCAGTCTGTGTCCTTGTTCGAGTCTGTGTCTGTGTTCCAGTCTGTGTCCTTGTTCCAGTCTGTGTCTGTGTTCCAGTCTGTGTCCTTGTTCCAGTCTGTGTCCTTGTTCCAGTCTGTGTCCTTGTTCCAGTCTGTGTCTGTGTTCCAGTCTGTGTCCTTGTTCCAGTCTGTGTCCTTGTTCCAGTCTGTGTCTGTGTTCCAGTCTGTGTCTGTGTTCCAGTCTGTGTCTGTGTTCCAGTCTGTGTCCATGTTCCAGTCTGTGTCCTTGTTCCAGTCTGTGTCCTTGTTCCAGTCTGTGTCTGTGTTCCAGTCTGTGTCTGTGTTCCAGTCTGTGTCCTTGTTCCAGTCTGTGTCTGTGTTCCAGTCTGTGTCCTTGTTCCAGTCTGTGTCCTTGTTCCAGTCTGTGTCTGTGTTCCAGTCTGTGTCCTTGTTCCAGTCTGTGTCCTTGTTCCAGTCTGTGTCTGTGTTCCAGTCTGTGTCTGTGTTCCAGTCTGTATCTGTGTTCCAGTCTGTGTCTGTGTTCCAGTCTGTGTCCTTGTTCCAGTCTGTGTCCGTGTTCCCGTCTGTGTCTGTGTTCCAGTCTGTGTCTTTGTTCCAGTCTGTGTCTGTGTTCCAGTCTGTGTCTGTGTTCCAGTCTGTGTCCTTGTTCCAGTCTGTGTCTGTGTTCCAGTCTGCGTCCTTGTTCCAGTCTGTGTCCTTGTTCCAGTCTGTGTCTGTGTTCCAGTCTGTGTCTGTGTTCCAGTCTGTTTCCTTGTTCCAGTCTGTGTCCTTGTTCCAGTCTGTGTCCTTGTTCCAGTCTGTGTCTGTGTTCCAGTCTGTGTCTGTGTTCCAGTCTGTGTCTGTGTTCCAGTCTGTGTCCTTGTTCCAGTCTGTGTCCTTGTTCCAGTCTGTGTCCTGTGTTCCAATCTGTGTCCTTGTTCCAGTCTGTGTCCTTGTTCCAGTCTGTGTCTGTGTTCCAGTCTGTGTCTGTGTTCCAGTCTGTGTCTGTGTTCCAGTCTGTGTCCTTGTTCCAGTCTGTGTCCTTATTACAGTCTGTGTCTGTGTTCCAGTCTGTGTCTGTGTTCCAGTCTGTGTCTGTGTTCCAGTCTGTGTCCTTGTTCCAGTCTGTGTCTGTGTTCCAGTCTGTGTCCTTGTTCCAGACTGTGTCTGTGTTCCAGTCTGTGTCTGTGTTCCAGTCTGTGTCCTTGTTCCAGTCTGTGTCCTTGCTCCAGTCTGTGTCTGTGTTCCAGTCTGTGTCTGTGTTCCAGTCTGTGTCTGTGTTGCAGTCTGTGTCCTTGTTCCAGTCTGTGTCTGTGTTCCAGTCTGTGTCTGTGTTCCAGTCTGTGTCCTTGTTCCAGTCTGTGTCTGTGTTCCAGTCTGTGTCTGTGTTCCAGTCTGTGTCTGTGTTCCACTCTGTGTCTGTGTTCCAGTCTGTGTCTGTGTTCCAGTCTGTGTCTGTGTTCCAGTCTGTGTCTGTGTTCCAGTCTGTGTCCTTGTTCCAGTCTGTGTCCTTGTTCCAGTCTGTGTCCTTGTTCCAGTCTGTGTCTGTGTTCCAGTCTGTGTCCTTGTTCCAGTCTGTGTCCTTGTTCCAGTCTGTGTCTGTGTTCCAGTCTGTGTCTGTGTTCCAGTCAGTGTCTGTGTTCCAGTCTGTGTCCTTGTTCCAGTCTGTGTCTGTGTTCCAGTCTGTGTCCTTGTTCCAGTCTGTGTCCTTGTTCCAGTCTGTGTCCTTGTTCCAGTCTGTGTCTGTGTTCCAGTCTGTGTCCTTGTTCCAGTCTGTGTCCTTGTTCCAGTCTGTGTCCTTGTTCCAGTCTGTGTCCTTGTTCCAGTCTGTGTCTGTGTTCCAGTCTGTGTCCTTGTTCCAGTCTGTGTCCTTGTTCCAGTCTGTGTCTGTGTTCCAGTCTGTGTCCGTGTTCCAGTCTATGTCTGTGTTCCAGTCTGTGTCATTGTTCCAGTCTGTGTCTGTGTTCCAGTCTGTGTCTGTGTTCCAGTCTGTGTCTGTGTTCCAGTCTGTGTCCTTGTTCCAGTCTGTGTCTGTGTTCCAGTCTGTGTCTGTGTTCCAGTCTGTGTCTGTGTTCCAGTCTGTGTCCTTGTTCCAGTCTGTGTCTGTGTTCCAGTCTGTGTCTGTTTCCCGTCTGTGTCTGTGTTCCAGTCTGTGTCCTTGTTCCAGTCTGTGTTCCAGTCTGTGTCCTTATTCCAGTCTGTGTCTGTGTTCCAGTCTGTGTCTGTGTTCCAGTCTGTGTCCTTGTTCCAGTCTGTGTCTGTGTTCCAGTCTGTGTCTGTTTCCCGTCTGTGTCTGTGTTCCAGTCTGTCTGTGTTCCAGTCTGTGTCCGTGTTCCAGTCTGTGTCCGTGTTCCAGTCTGTGTCTGTGTTCCAGTCTGTGTCTGTGTTCCAATCTGTATCCTTTTCCAGTCTGTGTCCTTGTTCCAGTCTGTGTCTGTGTTCCAGTCTGTGTCTGTGTTCCAGTCTGTGTCTGTGTTCCAGTCTGTGTCTGTGTTCCAGTCTGTGTCCTTGTTCCAGTCTGTGTCTGTGTTCAGTCTGTGTCCTTGTTCCAGTCTGTGTCCTTGTTCCAGTCTGTGTCTGTGTTCCAGTCTGTGTCTGTGTTCCAGTCTGTATCTGTGTTCCAGTCTGTGTCTGTGTTCCAGTCTGTGTCCTTGTTCCAGTCTGTGTCCGTGTTCCCGTCTGTGTCTGTGTTCCAGTCTGTGTCTTTGTTCCAGTCTGTGTCTGTGTTCCAGTCTGTGTCTGTGTTCCAGTCTGTGTCCTTGTTCCAGTCTGTGTCTGTGTTCCAGTCTGCGTCCTTGTTCCAGTCTGTGTCCTTGTTCCAGTCTGTGTCTGTGTTCCAGTCTGTGTCTGTGTTCCAGTCTGTTGTCCTTGTTCCAGTCTGTGTCCTTGTTCCAGTCTGTGTCCATGTTCCAGTCTGTGTCTGTGTTCCAGTCTGTGTCTG